>NC_092418.1:54875349-54975536 GCF_040894005.1 Engystomops pustulosus | reverse complement strand
TCTTAGCTCTTTTAGCAAGAAATGCATGGAAAACAGTGTGCGTCTTATCATTGAGGTTGTCTTGTTAGGAAAATGAGTTAGGAGACAAAATAACGGTGTTTCTACATTAAGTCAGTGTGTCTCTTTTAGATCGGTGTTGAATTAGCCCCCTAGCTCATTCAGCAACAGAGATAATCACGATCTTAGCTCTTTTAGCAAGAAATGCATGGAAAACAGTGTTCGTCTTATCATTGAGGTTGTCTTGTTAGGAAAATGAGTTAGGAGACAAAATAACAGTGTTTCTACATTAAGTTAGTGTGTCTCTTTTAGATCGGAGTTGAATTAGCCCCCTAGCTCATTCAGCAACAGAGATAATCACGATCTTAGCTCTTTTATCAAGAAATGCATGGAAAACAGTGTGCGTCTTATCATTGGAGTTGTCTTGTTAGGAAAATGAGTTAGGAGACAATTTAACGGTGTTTCTACATTAAGTTAGTGTGTCTCTTTTAGATCGGAATTGAATTAGCCCCCTAGCTCATTCAGCAACAGAGATAATCACGATCTTAGCTCTTTTAGCAAGAAATGCATGGAAAACAGTGTGCGTCTTATCATTCAGGTTGTCTTGTTAGGAAAATGAGTTAGGAGACAAAATAACGCAGTTTCTACATTAAGTTAGTGTGTCTCTTTTAGATCAGAGTTGAATAGCCCCCTAGCTCATTCAGCAATAGAGATAATCACGATCTTAGCTCTTTTAGCAAGAAATGCATGGAAAACAGTGTTCGTCTTATCATTGAGGTTGTCTTGTTAGGAAAATGAGTTAGGAGACAAAATAAC
Source organism: Engystomops pustulosus (assembly GCF_040894005.1). Classification (NCBI taxonomy): domain Eukaryota; kingdom Metazoa; phylum Chordata; class Amphibia; order Anura; family Leptodactylidae; genus Engystomops; species Engystomops pustulosus. Next base: position 54,974,723 of record NC_092418.1, on the reverse strand, counting down.
GGTGTTTCTACATTGAGTTAGTGTGTCTCTTTAGATCGGAGTTAAATAGCGCCCTAGCTCATTCAGCAACAGAGATAATCACGATCTTAGCTCTTTTAGCAAGAAATGCATGGAAAACAGTGTTCGTCTTATCATTGAGGTTGTCTTGTTAGGAAAATGAGTTAGGAGACAAAATAACGGTGTTTCTACATTAAGTTAGTGTGTCTCTTTTAGATCGGAGTTGAATTAGCCCCATAGCTCATTCAGCAACAGAGATAATCACGATCTTAGCTCTTTTAGCAAGAAATGCATGGAAAACAGTGTGCGTCTTATCATTGAGGTTGTCTTGTTAGGAAAATGAGTTAGGAGACAAAATAACGGTGTTTCTACATTAAGTTAGTGTGTCTCTTTTAGATCGGAGTTGAATTAGCCCCCTAGCTCATTTAGCAACAGAGATCATCACGATCTTAGCTCTTTTAGCAAGAAATGCATGGAAAACAGTGTGCGTCTTATCATTAAGGTTGTCTTGTTAGGAAAATGAGTTAGGAGACAAATTAACGGTGTTTCTACATTAAGTTAGTGTGTCTCTTTTAGATCGGACTTGAATTAGCCCCCTAGCTCATTCAGCAACAGAGATAATCACGATCTTAGCTCTATTAGCAAGAAATGCATGGAAAACAGTGTGCGTCTTATCATTGAGGTTGTCTTGTTAGGAAAATGAGTTAGGAGACAAAATAATTGTGTTTCTACATTAAGTTAGTGTGACTCTTTAGATCGGAGTTAAATAGCCAAATAGCTCATTCAGCAACAGAGATAATCACGATCTTAGCTCTTTTAGCAAGAAATGCGTGGAAAACAGTGTGCGTCTTATCTTTGAGGTTGTCTTGTTAGGAAAATGAGTTAGGAGACAAAGTAACGGTGTTCCTACATTAAGTTAGTGAGTCTCCCTTAGATTAGAGTTGAATAGCCTCCTAGCTCATTCAGCAACAGAGATAATCACGATCTTAGCTCTTTTAGCAAGAAATACATGGAAAACAGTGTTCGTCTTATCATTGAGGTTGTCTTGTTAGGAATATGAGTTAGGAGACAAAATAACGGTGTTTCTACATTAAGTTAGTGTATCTCTTTTAGATCGGATTTGAATAGCCCCCTAGCTCATTCAGCAATAAAAATAATCACTATCTTAGCTCTTTTAGCAAGAAATGCATGGAAAACAGTGTTCGTCTTATAATTGAGGTTGTCTTGTTGTGAAAATGAGTTAGGAGACAAAATAACGGTGTTTCTACATTAAGTTAGTGTGTCTCTTTTAGATCGGAGTTGAATAGCCCCCTAGCTCATTCAGCAATAGAGATAATAACGATCTTAGCTCTTTTAGCAAGAAATGCATGGAAAACAGTGTTCGTCTTATCATTGAGGTTGTCTTGTTAGGAAAATGAGTTAGGAGACAAAATAACGGTGTTTCTACATTAAGTTAGTGTGTCTCTTTTAGATCGGAGTTGAATAGCCCCCTAGCTCATTCAGCAACAGAGATAATCACGATCTTAGCTCTTTTAGCAAGAAATGCATGGAAAACAGTGTTCGTCTTATCATTGAGGTTGTCTTGTTAGGAAAATGAGTTAGGAGACAAAATAACGGTGTTTCTACATTAAGTTAGTGTGTCTCTTTTAGATCGGAGTTGAATTAGCCCCCTAGCTCATTCAGCAAAAGAGATAATCACGATCTTAGCTCTTTTAGCAAGAAATGCATGGAAAACAGTGTTCGTCTTATCATTGAGGTTGTCTTGTTAGAAAATGAGTTAGGAGACAAAGTAACGGTGTTTCTACATTAAGTTAGTGTGTCTCTTTTAGATCGGAGTTGAATTAGCCCCCTTGCTCATTCAGCAACAGAGATAATCTCGATCTTAGCTCTTTTAGCAAGAAATGCATGGAAAACAGTGTGCGTCTTATCATTGAGGTTGTCTTGTTAGGAAAAGGAGTTAGGAGACAAAATAACGGTGTTTCTACATTAAGTTAGTGTGTCTCTTTTAGATCGGAGTTGAATTAGCCCCCTAGCTCATTCAGCAACAGAGATAATCACGATCTTAGCTTTTTTAGCAAGAAATGCATGGAAAACAGTGTGCGTCTTATCATTGAGGTTGTCTTGTTAGGAAAATGAGTTAGGAGACAAAATAACGGTGTTTCTACATTAAGTTAGTGTGTCTCTTTTAGATCGGAGTTGAATTAGCCCCCTAGCTCATTCAGCAACAGAGATAATCACGATCTTAGCTCTTTTAGCAAGAAATGCATGGAAAACAGTGTGCGTCTTATCATTGAGGTTGTCTTGTTAGGAAAATGAGTTAGGAGACAAATTAACGGTGTTTCTACATTAAGTTAGTGTGTCTCTTTTAGATCGGAGTTGAATTAGCCCCCTAGCTCATTCAGCAACAGAGATAATCACGATCTTAGCTCTATTAGCAAGAAATGCATGGAAAACAGTGTGCGTCTTATCATTGAGGTTGTCTTGTTAGGAAAATGGGTTAGGAGACAAAAAAATTGTGTTTCTACATTAAATTAGTGTGTCTCTTTAGATCGGAGTTAAATAGCCCCATAGCTCATTCAGTAACAGAGATAATCACGATCTTAGCTCTTTTAGCAAGAAATGCGTGGAAAACAGTGTGCGTCTTATCTTTGAGGTTGTCTTGTTAGGAAAATGAGTTAGGAGACAAAGTAACGGTGTTCCTACATGAAGTTAGGGAGTCTCTCTTAGATTAGAGTTGAATAGCCTCCTAGCTCATTCAGCAACAGAGATAATCACGATCTTAGCTCTTTTAGCAAGAAATACATGGAAAACAGTGTTCGTCTTATCATTGAGGTTGTCTTGTTAGGAAAATGAGTTAGGAGACAAAATAACGGTGTTTCTACATTAAGTTAGTGTATCTGTTTTAGATCGGATTTGAATAGCCCCCTAGCTCATTCAGCAATAAAAATAATCACTATCTTAGCTCTTTTAGCAAGAAATGCATGGAAAACAGTGTTCGTCTTATAATTGAGGTTGTCTTGTTGTGAAAATGAGTTAGGAGACAAAATAACGGTGTTTCTACATTAAGTTAGTGTGTCTCTTTTAGATCGGAGTTGAATAGCCCCCTAGCTCATTCAGCAACAGAGATAATCACGATCTTAGCTCTTTTAGCAAGAAATGCATGGAAAACAGTGTTCGTCTTATCATTGAGGTTGTCTTGTTAGGAAAATGAGTTAGGAGACAAAATAACGGTGTTTCTACATTAAGTTAGTGTGTCTCTTTTAGATCGGAGTTAAATAGCGCCCTAGCTCATTCAGCAACAGAGACAATCACGATCTTAGCTCTTTTAGCAAGAAATGCATGGAAAACAGTGTTCGTCTTATCATTGAGGTTGTCTTGTTAGGAAAATGAGTTAGGAGACAAAATAACGGTGTTTCTACATTAAGTTAGTGTGTCTCTTTTAGATCGGAGTTGAATTAGCCCCATAGCTCATTCAGCAACAGAGATAATCACGATCTTAGCTCTTTTAGCAAGAAATGCATGGAAAACAGTGTGCGTCTTATCATTGAGTTTGTCTTGTTAGGAAAATGAGTTAGGAGACAAAATAACGGTGTTTCTACATTAAGTTAGTGTGTCTCTTTTAGATCGGAGTTGAATTAGCCCCCTAGCTCATTCAGCAACAGAGATAATCACGATCTTAGCTCTATTACCAAGAAATGCATGGAAAACAGTGTGCGTCTTATCATTGAGGTTGTCTTGTTAGGAAAATGAGTTAGGAGACAAAATAAATGTGTTTCTACATTAAGTTAGTGTGTCTCTTTAGATCGGAGTTAAATAGCCCCCTAGCTCATTCAGCAACAGAGATAATCACGATCTTAGCTCTTTTAGCAAGAAATGCATGGAAAACAGTGTGTGTCTTATCATTGAGGTTGTCTTGTTAGGAAAATGAGTTAGGAGACAAATTAACGGTGTTTCTACATTAAGTTAGTGTGTCTCTTTTAGATCGGAGTTGAATTAGCCCCCTAGCTCATTCAGCAACAGAGATAATCACGATCTTAGCTCTTTTAGCAAGAAATGCATGGAAAACAGTGTGCGTCTTATCATTGAGGTTGTCTTGTTAGGAAAATGAGTTAGGAGACAAAATAACGGTGTTTCTACATTAAGTTAGTGTGTCTCTTTTAGATCGGAGTTGAATTAGCCCCCTAGCTCATTCAGCAACAGAGATAATCACGATCTTAGCTCTTTTAGCAAGAAATGCATGGAAAACAGTGTGCGTCTTATCATTGAGGTTGTCTTGTTAGGAAAATGAGTTAGGAGACAAAATAACGGTGTTTCTACATTAAGTTAGTGTGTCTCTTTTAGATCGGAGTTGAATAGCCCCCTAGCTCATTCAGCAACAGAGATAATCACGATCTTAGCTCTTTTAGCAAGAAATGCATGGAAAACAGTGTTCGTCTTATCATTGAGGTTGTCTTGTTAGGAAAATGAGTTAGGAGACAAAATAACGGTGTTTCTACATTAAGTTAGTGTGTCTCTTTTAGATCGGAGTTAAATAGCGCCCTAGCTCATTCAGCAACAGAGATAATCACGATCTTAGCTCTTTTAGCAAGAAATGCATGGAAAACAGTGTTCGTCTTATCATTGAGGTTGTCTTGTTAGGAAAATGAGTTAGGAGACAAAATAACGGTGTTTCTACATTAAGTTAGTGTGTCTCTTTTAGATCGGAGTTGAATTAGCCCCATAGCTCATTCAGCAACAGAGATAATCACGATCTTAGCTCTTTTAGCAAGAAATGCATGGAAAACAGTGTGCGTCTTATCATTGAGTTTGTCTTGTTAGGAAAATGAGTTAGGAGACAAAATAACGGTGTTTCTACATTAAGTTAGTGTGTCTCTTTTAGATCGGAGTTGAATTAGCCCCCTAGCTCATTCAGCAACAGAGATAATCACGATCTTAGCTCTATTACCAAGAAATGCATGAAAAACAGTGTGCGTCTTATCATTGAGGTTGTCTTGTTAGGAAAATGAGTTAGGAGACAAAATAAATGTGTTTCTACATTAAGTTAGTGTGTCTCTTTAGATCGGAGTTAAATAGCCCCCTAGCTCATTCAGCAACAGAGATAATCACGATCTTAGCTCTTTTAGCAAGAAATGCATGGAAAACAGTGTGTGTCTTATCATTGAGGTTGTCTTGTTAGGAAAATGAGTTAGGAGACAAATTAACGGTGTTTCTACATTAAGTTAGTGTGTCTCTTTTAGATCGGAGTTGAATTAGCCCCCTAGCTCATTCAGCAACAGAGATAATCACGATCTTAGCTCTTTTAGCAAGAAATGCATGGAAAACAGTGTGCGTCTTATCATTGAGGTTGTCTTGTTAGGAAAATGAGTTAGGAGACAAAATAACGGTGTTTCTACATTAAGTTAGTGTGTCTCTTTTAGATCGGAGTTGAATTAGCCCCCTAGCTCATTCAGCAACAGAGATAATCACGATCTTAGCTCTTTTAGCAAGAAATGCATGGAAAACAGTGTGCGTCTTATCATTGAGGTTGTCTTGTTAGGAAAATGAGTTAGGAGACAAAATAACAGTGTTTCTACATTAAGTTAGTGTGTCTCATTTAGATCGGAGTTGAATTAGCCCCCTAGCTCATTCAGCAACAGAGATAATCACGATCTTAGCTCTTTTATCAAGAAATGCATGGAAAACAGTGTGCGTCTTATCATTGGAGTTGTATTGTTAGGAAAATGAGTTAGGAGACAATTTAACGGTGTTTCTACATTAAGTTAGTGTGTCTCTTTTAGATCGGAATTGAATTAGCCCCCTAGCTCATTCAGCAACAGAGATAATCACGATCTTAGCTCTTTTAGCAAGAAATGCATGGAAAACAGTGTGCGTCTTATCATTCAGGTTGTCTTGTTAGGAAAATGAGTTAGGAGACAAAATAACGCAGTTTCTACATTAAGTTAGTGTGTCTCTTTTAGATCAGAGTTGAATAGCCCCCTAGCTCATTCAGCAATAGAGATAATCACGATCTTAGCTCTTTTAGCAAGAAATGCATGGAAAACAGTGTTCGTCTTATCATTGAGGTTGTCTTGTTAGGAAAATGAGTTAGGAGACAAAATAACGGTGTTTCTACATTGAGTTAGTGTGTCTCTTTAGATCGGAGTTAAATAGCGCCCTAGCTCATTCAGCAACAGAGATAATCACGATCTTAGCTCTTTTAGCAAGAAATGCATGGAAAACAGTGTTCGTCTTATCATTGAGGTTGTCTTGTTAGGAAAATGAGTTAGGAGACAAAATAACGGTGTTTCTACATTAAGTTAGTGTGTCTCTTTTAGATCGGAGTTGAATTAGCCCTCTAGCTCATTCAGCAACAGAGATAATCACGATCTTAGCTCTTTTAGCAAGAAATGCATGGAAAACAGTGTGCGTCTTTTTATTGAGGTTGTCTTGTTAGGAAAATGAGTTAGGAGACAAATTAACGGTGTTTCTACATTAAGTTAGTGTGTCTCTTTTAGATCGGAGTTGAATTAGCCCCCTAGCTCATTCAGCAACAGAGATAATCACGATCTTAGCTCTTTTAGCAAGAAATGCATGGAAAACAGTGTGCGTCTTATCATTGAGGTTGTCTTGTTAGGAAAATGAGTTAGGAGACAAAATAACGGTGTTTCTACATTAAGTTAGTGTGTCTCTTTTAGATCGGAGTTGAATTAGCCGCCTAGCTCATTCAGCAACAGAGATAATCACGATCTTAGCTCTTTTAGCAAGAAATGCATGGAAAACAGTGTGCGTCTTATCATTGAGGTTGTCTTGTTAGGAAAATGAGTTAGGAGACAAAATAACGGTGTTTCTACATTAAGTTAGTGTGTCTCTTTTAGATCGGAGTTGAATTAGCCCCCTAGCTCATTCAGCAACAGAGATAATCACGATCTTAGCTCTTTTATCAAGAAATGCATGGAAAACAGTGTGCGTCTTATCATTGGAGTTGTCTTGTTAGGAAAATGAGTTAGGAGACAATTTAACGGTGTTTCTACATTAAGTTAGTGTGTCTCTTTTAGATCGGAATTGAATTAGCCCCCTAGCTCATTCAGCAACAGAGATAATCACGATCTTAGCTCTTTTAGCAAGAAATGCATGGAAAACAGTGTGCGTCTTATCATTGAGGTTGTCTTGTTAGGAAAATGAGTTAGGAGACAAAATAACGCAGTTTCTACATTAAGTTAGTGTGTCTCTTTTAGATCAGAGTTGAATAGCCCCCTAGCTCATTCAGCAATAGAGATAATCACGATCTTAGCTCTTTTAGCAAGAAATGCATGGAAAACAGTGTGCGTCTTATCATTGAGGTTGTCTTGTTAGGAAAATGAGTTAGGAGACAAAATAACGGTGTTTCTACATTAAGTTAGTGTGTCTCTTTTAGATCGGAGTTGAATTAGCCCCCTAGCTCATTCAGCAACAGAGATAATCACGATCTTAGCTCTTTTAGCAAGAAATGCATGGAAAACAGTGTGCGTCTTATCATTGAGGTTGTCTTGTTAGGAAAATGAGTTAGGAGACAAATTAACGGTGTTTCTACATTTAGTTAGTGTGTCTCTTTTAGATCGGAGTTGAATTAGCCCCCTAGCTCATTCAGCAACAGAGATAATCACGATCTTAGCTCTTTTAGCAAGAAATGCATGGAAAACAGTGTGCGTCTTTTTATTGAGGTTGTCTTGTTAGGAAAATGAGTTAGGAGACAAAATAACGGTGTTTCTACATTAAGTTAGTGTGTCTCTTTTAGATCGGAGTTGAATTAGCCCCCTAGCTCATTCAGCAACAGAGATAATCATGATCTTAGCTCTTTTAGCAAGAAATGCATGGAAAACAGTGTGCGTCTTATCATTGAGGTTGTCTTGTTAGGAAAATGAGTTAGGAGACAAATTAACGGTGTTTCTACATTAAGTTAGTGTGTCTCTTTTAGATCGGAGTTGAATTAGCCCCCTAGCTCATTCAGCAACAGAGATAATCACGATCTTAGCTTTTTTAGTAAGAAATGCATGGAAAACAGTGTGCGTCTTATCATTGAGGTTGTCTTGTTAGGAAAATGAGTTAGGAGACAAAATAACGGTGTTTCTACATTAAGTTAGTGTGTCTCTTTTAGATCGGAGTTGAATTAGCCCCCTAGCTCATTCAGCAACAGAGATAATCACGATCTTAGCTCTTTTATCAAGAAATGCATGGAAAACAGTGTGCGTCTTATCATTGGAGTTGTCTTGTTAGGAAAATGAGTTAGGAGACAATTTAACGGTGTGTCTACATTAAGTTAGTGTGTCTCTTTTAGATCGGAATTGAATTAGCCCCCTAGCTCATTCAGCAACAGAGATAATCACGATCTTAGCTCTTTTAGCAAGAAATGCATGGAAAACAGTGTGCGTCTTATCATTGGAGTTGTCTTGTTAGGAAAATGAGTTAGGAGACAATTTAACGGTGTGTCTACATTAAGTTAGTGTGTCTCTTTTAGATCGGAATTGAATTAGCCCCCTAGCTCATTCAGCAACAGAGATAATCACGATCTTAGCTCTTTTAGCAAGAAATGCATGGAAAACAGTGTGCGTCTTATCATTGAGGTTGTCTTGTTAGGAAAATGAGTTAGGAGACAAAATAACGGTGTTTCTACATTAAGTTAGTGTGTCTCTTTTAGATCAGAGTTGAATAGCCCCCTAGCTCATTCAGCAATAGAGATAATCACGATCTTAGCTCTTTTAGCAAGAAATGCATGGAAAACAGTGTTCGTCTTATCATTGAGGTTGTCTTGTTAGGAAAATGAGTTAGGAGACAAAATAACGGTGTTTCTACATTAAGTTAGTGTGTCTCTTTTAGATCGGAGTTGAATTAGCCCCCTTGCTCATTCAGCAACAGAGATAATCACGATCTTAGCTCTTTTAGGAAGAAATGCATGGAAAACAGTGTGCGTCTTATCATTGAGGTTGTCTTGTTAGGAAAATGAGTTAGGAGACAAAATAACGGTGTTTCTACATTAAGTTAGTGTGTCTCTTTTAGATCGGAGTTGAATTAGCCCCCTAGCTCATTCAGCAACAGAGATAATCACAATCTTAGCTCTTTTAGCAAGAAATGCATGGAAAACAGTGTGCGTCTTATCATTGAGGTTGTCTTGTTAGGAAAATGAGTTAGGAGACAAAATAACGGTGTTTCTACATTAAGTTAGTGTGTCTCTTTTAGATCGGAGTTGAATTAGCCCCCTAGCTCATTCAGCAACAGAGATAATCACGATCTTAGCTCTATTACCAAGAAATGCATGGAAAACAGTGTGCGTCTTATCATTGAGGTTGTCTTGTTAGGAAAATGAGTTAGGAGACAAAATAAATGTGTTTCTACATTAAGTTAGTGTGTCTCTTTAGATCGGAGTTAAATAGCCCCCTAGCTCATTCAGCAACAGAGATAATCACGATCTTAGCTCTTTTAGCAAGAAATGCATGGAAAACAGTGTGCGTCTTATCATTGAGGTTGTCTTGTTAGGAAAATGAGTTAGGAGACAAATTAACGGTGTTTCTACATTAAGTTAGTGTGTCTCTTTTAGATCGGAGTTGAATTAGCCCCCTAGCTCATTCAGCAACAGAGATAATCACAATCTTAGCTCTTTTAGCAAGAAATGCATGGAAAACAGTGTGCGTCTTATCATTGAGGTTGTCTTGTTAGGAAAATGAGTTAGGAGACAAAATAACGGTGTTTCTACACTAAGTTAGTGTGTCTCTTTTAGATCGGAGTTGAATTAGCCCCCTAGCTCATTCAGCAACAGAGATAATCACGATCTTAGCTCTATTACCAAGAAATGCATGGAAAACAGTGTGCGTCTTATCATTGAGGTTGTCTTGTTAGGAAAATGAGTTAGGAGACAAAATAAATGTGTTTCTACATTAAGTTAGTGTGTCTCTTTAGATCGGAGTTAAATAGCCCCCTAGCTCATTCAGCAACAGAGATAATCACGATCTTAGCTCTTTTAGCAAGAAATGCATGGAAAACAGTGTGCGTCTTATCATTGAGGTTGTCTTGTTAGGAAAATGAGTTAGGAGACAAAATAACGGTGTTTCTACATTAAGTTAGTGTGTCTCTTTTAGATCGGAGTTGAATTAGCCCCCTAGCTCATTCAGCAACAGAGATAATCACGATCTTAGCTCTTTTAGCAAGAAATGCATGGAAAACAGTGTGCGTCTTATCATTGAGGTTGTCTTGTTAGGAAAATGAGTTAGGAGACAAAATAACAGTGTTTCTACATTAAGTTAGTGTGTCTCTTTTAGATCGGAGTTGAATTAGCCCCCTAGCTCATTCAGCAACAGAGATAATCACGATCTTAGCTCTTTTATCAAGAAATGCATGGAAAACAGTGTGCGTCTTATCATTGGAGTTGTCTTGTTAGGAAAATGAGTTAGGAGACAATTTAACGGTGTTTCTACATTAAGTTAGTGTGTCTCTTTTAGATCGGAATTGAATTAGCCCCCTAGCTCATTCAGCAACAGAGATAATCACGATCTTAGCTCTTTTAGCAAGAAATGCATCGAAAACAGTGTGCGTCTTATCATTCAGGTTGTCTTGTTAGGAAAATGAGTTAGGAGACAAAATAACGCAGTTTCTACATTAAGTTAGTGTGTCTCTTTTAGATCAGAGTTGAATAGCCCCCTAGCTCATTCAGCAATAGAGATAATCACGATCTTAGCTCTTTTAGCAAGAAATGCATGGAAAACAGTGTTCGTCTTATCATTGAGGTTGTCTTGTTAGGAAAATGAGTTAGGAGACAAAATAACGGTGTTTCTACATTAAGTTAGTGTGTCTCTTTTAGATTGGAGTTGAATTAGCCCCATAGCTCATTCAGCAACAGAGATAATCACGATCTTAGCTCTTTTAGCAAGAAATGCATGGAAAACAGTGTGCGTCTTATCATTGAGGTTGTCTTGTTAGGAAAATGAGTTAGGAGACAAAATAACGGTGTTTCTACATTAAGTTAGTGTGTCTCTTTTAGATCGGAGTTGAATTAGCCCCCTAGCTCATTCAGCAACAGAGATAATCACGATCTTAGCTCTTTTATCAAGAAATGCATGGAAAACAGTGTGCGTCTTATCATTGGAGTTGTCTTGTTAGGAAAATGAGTTAGGAGACAATTTAACGGTGTTTATACATTAAGTTAGTGTGTCTCTTTTAGATCGGAATTGAATTAGCCCCCTAGCTCATTCAGCAACAGAGATAATCACGATCTTAGCTCTTTTAGCAAGAAATGCATGGAAAACAGTGTGCGTCTTATCATTCAGGTTGTCTTGTTAGGAAAATGAGTTAGGAGACAAAATAACGCAGTTTCTACATTAAGTTAGTGTGTCTCTTTTAGATCAGAGTTGAATAGCCCCCTAGCTCATTCAGCAATAGAGATAATCACGATCTTAGCTCTTTTAGCAAGAAATGCATGGAAAACAGTGTTCGTCTTATCATTGAGGTTGTCTTGTTAGGAAAATGAGTTAGGAGACAAAATAACGGTGTTTCTACATTGAGTTAGTGTGTCTCTTTAGATCGGAGTTAAATAGCGCCCTAGCTCATTCAGCAACAGAGATAATCACGATCTTAGCTCTTTTAGCAAGAAATGCATGGAAAACAGTGTTCGTCTTATCATTGAGGTTGTCTTGTTAGGAAAATGAGTTAGGAGACAAAATAACGGTGTTTCTACATTAAGTTAGTGTGTCTCTTTTAGATCGGAGTTGAATTAGCCCTCTAGCTCATTCAGCAACAGAGATAATCACGATCTTAGCTCTTTTAGCAAGAAATGCATGGAAAACAGTGTGCGTCTTTTTATTGAGGTTGTCTTGTTAGGAAAATGAGTTAGGAGACAAAATAACGGTGTTTCTACATTAAGTTAGTGTGTCTCTTTTAGATCGGAGTTGAATTAGCCCCCTAGCTCATTCAGCAACAGAGATAATCATGATCTTAGCTCTTTTAGCAAGAAATGCATGGAAAACAGTGTGCGTCTTATCATTGAGGTTGTCTTGTTAGGAAAATGAGTTAGGAGACAAATTAACGGTGTTTCTACATTAAGTTAGTGTGTCTCTTTTAGATCGGAGTTGAATTAGCCCCCTAGCTCATTCAGCAACAGAGATAATCACGATCTTAGCTCTTTTAGTAAGAAATGCATGGAAAACAGTGTGCGTCTTATCACTGAGGTTGTCTTGTTAGGAAAATGAGTTAGGAGACAAAATAACGGTGTTTCTACATTAAGTTAATGTGTCTCTTTTAGATCGGAGTTGAATTAGCCGCCTAGCTCATTCAGCAACAGAGATAATCACGATCTTAGCTCTTTTAGCAAGAAATGCATGGAAAACAGTGTGCGTCTTATCATTGAGGTTGTCTTGTTAGGAAAATGAGTTAGGAGACAAAATAACGGTGTTTCTACATTAAGTTAGTGTGTCTCTTTTAGATCGGAGTTGAATTAGCCCCCTAGCTCATTCAGCAACAGAGATAATCACGATCTTAGCTCTTTTATCAAGAAATGCATGGAAAACAGTGTGCGTCTTATCATTGGAGTTGTCTTGTTAGGAAAATGAGTTAGGAGACAATTTAACGGTGTTTCTACATTAAGTTAGTGTGTCTCTTTTAGATCGGAATTGAATTAGCCCCCTAGCTCATTCAGCAACAGAGATAATCACGATCTTAGCTCTTTTAGCAAGAAATGCATGGAAAACAGTGTGCGTCTTATCATTGAGGTTGTCTTGTTAGGAAAATGAGTTAGGAGACAAAATAACGCAGTTTCTACATTAAGTTAGTGTGTCTCTTTTAGATCAGAGTTGAATAGCCCCCTAGCTCATTCAGCAATAGAGATAATCACGATCTTAGCTCTTTTAGCAAGAAATGCATGGAAAACAGTGTTCGTCTTATCATTGAGGTTGTCTTGTTAGGAAAATGAGTTAGGAGACAAAATAACGGTGTTTCTACATTAAGTTAGTGTGTCTCTTTTAGATCGGAGTTGAATTAGCCCCCTAGCTCATTCAGCAACAGAGATAATCACGATCTTAGCTCTTTTAGCAAGAAATGCATGGAAAACAGTGTGCGTCTTTTTATTGAGGTTGTCTTGTTAGGAAAATGAGTTAGGAGACAAAATAACGGTGTTTCTACATTAAGTTAGTGTGTCTCTTTTAGATCGCAGTTGAATTAGCCCCCTAGCTCATTCAGCAACAGAGATAATCATGATCTTAGCTCTTTTTGCAAGAAATGCATGGAAAACAGTGTGCGTCTTATCATTGAGGTTGTCTTGTTAGGAAAATGAGTTAGGAGACAAATTAACGGTGTTTCTACATTAAGTTAGTGTGTCTCTTTTAGATCGGAGTTGAATTAGCCCCCTAGCTCATTCAGCAACAGAGATAATCACGATCTTAGCTCTTTTAGTAAGAAATGCATGGAAAACAGTGTGCGTCTTATCATTGAGGTTGTCTTGTTAGGAAAATGAGTTAGGAGACAAAATAACGGTGTTTCTACATTAAGTTAGTGTGTCTCTTTTAGATCGGAGTTGAATTAGCCGCCTAGCTCATTCAGCAACAGAGATAATCACGATCTTAGCTCTTTTAGCAAGAAATGCATGGAAAACAGTGTGCGTCTTATCATTGAGGTTGTCTTGTTAGGAAAATGAGTTAGGAGACAAAATAACGGTGTTTCTACATTAAGTTAGTGTGTCTCTTTTAGATCGGAGTTGAATTAGCCCCCTAGCTCATTCAGCAACAGAGATAATCACGATCTTAGCTCTTTTATCAAGAAATGCATGGAAAACAGTGTGCGTCTTATCATTGGAGTTGTCTTGTTAGGAAAATGAGTTAGGAGACAATTTAACGGTGTGTCTACATTAAGTTAGTGTGTCTCTTTTAGATCGGAATTGAATTAGCCCCCTAGCTCATTCAGCAACAGAGATAATCACGATCTTAGCTCTTTTAGCAAGAAATGCATGGAAAACAGTGTGCGTCTTATCATTGAGGTTGTCTTGTTAGGAAAATGAGTTAGGAGACAAAATAACGCAGTTTCTACATTAAGTTAGTGTGTCTCTTTTAGATCAGAGTTGAATAGCCCCCTAGCTCATTCAGCAATAGAGATAATCACGATCTTAGCTCTTTTAGCAAGAAATGCATGGAAAACAGTGTTCGTCTTATCATTGAGGTTGTCTTGTTAGGAAAATGAGTTAGGAGACAAAATAACGGTGTTTCTACATTAAGTTAGTGTGTCTCTTTTAGATCGGAGTTGAATTAGCCCCCTTGCTCATTCAGCAACAGAGATAATCACGATCTTAGCTCTTTTAGCAAGAAATGCATGGAAAACAGTGTGCGTCTTATCATTGAGGTTGTCTTGTTAGGAAAATGAGTTAGGAGACAAAATAACGGTGTTTCTACATTAAGTTAGTGTGTCTCTTTTAGATCGGAGTTGAATTAGCCCCCTAGCTCATTCAGCAACAGAGATAATCACGATCTTAGCTCTTTTAGCAAGAAATGCATGGAAAACAGTGTGTGTCTTATCATTGAGGTTGTCTTGTTAGGAAAATGAGTTAGGAGACAAAATAACGGTGTTTCTACATTAAGTTAGTGTGTCTCTTTTAGATCGGAGTTGAATTAGCCCCCTAGCTCATTCAGCAACAGAGATAATCACGATCTTAGCTCTATTACCAAGAAATGCATGGAAAACAGTGTGCGTCTTATCATTGAGGTTGTCTTGTTAGGAAAATGAGTTAGGAGACAAAATAAATGTGTTTCTACATTAAGTTAGTGTGTCTCTTTAGATCGGAGTTAAATAGCCCCCTAGCTCATTCAGCAACAGAGATAATCACGATCTTAGCTCTTTTAGCAAGAAATGCATGGAAAACAGTGTGCGTCTTATCATTGAGGTTGTCTTGTTAGGAAAATGAGTTAGGAGACAAATTAACGGTGTTTCTACATTAAGTTAGTGTGTCTCTTTTAGATCGGAGTTGAATTAGCCCCCTAGCTCATTCAGCAACAGAGATAATCACGATCTTAGCTCTTTTAGCAAGAAATGCATGGAAAACAGTGTGCGTCTTATCATTGAGGTTGTCTTGTTAGGAAAATGAGTTAGGAGACAAAATAACGGTGTTTCTACATTAAGTCAGTGTGTCTCTTTTAGATCGGAGTTGAATTAGCCCCCTAGCTCATTCAGCAACAGAGATAATCACGATCTTAGCTCTTTTAGCAAGAAATGCATGGAAAACAGTGTGCGTCTTATCATTGAGGTTGTCTTGTTAGGAAAATGAGTTAGGAGACAAAATAACAGTGTTTCTACATTAAGTTAGTGTGTCTCTTTTAGATCGGAGTTGAATTAGCCCCCTAGCTCATTCAGCAACAGAGATAATCACGATCTTAGCTCTTTTATCAAGAAATGCATGGAAAACAGTGTGCGTCTTATCATTGGAGTTGTCTTGTTAGGAAAATGAGTTAGGAGACAATTTAACGGTGTTTCTACATTAAGTTAGTGTGTCTCTTTTAGATCGGAATTGAATTAGCCCCCTAGCTCATTCAGCAACAGAGATAATCACAATCTTAGCTCTTTTAGCAAGAAATGCATCGAAAACAGTGTGCGTCTTATCATTCAGGTTGTCTTGTTAGGAAAACGAGTTAGGAGACAAAATAACGCAGTTTCTACATTAAGTTAGTGTGTCTCTTTTAGATCAGAGTTGAATAGCCCCCTAGCTCATTCAGCAACAGAGATAATCACGATCTTAGCTCTTTTATCAAGAAATGCATGGAAAACAGTGTGCGTCTTATCATTGGAGTTGTCTTGTTAGGAAAATGAGTTAGGAGACAATTTAACGGTGTTTCTACATTAAGTTAGTGTGTCTCTTTTAGATCGGAATTGAATTAGCCCCCTAGCTCATTCAGCAACAGAGATAATCACGATCTTAGCTCTTTTAGCAAGAAATGCATGGAAAACAGTGTGCGTCTTATCATTGAGGTTGTCTTGTTAGGAAAATGAGTTAGGAGACAAAATAACGCAGTTTCTACATTAAGTTAGTGTGTCTCTTTTAGATCAGAGTTGAATAGCCCCCTAGCTCATTCAGCAATAGAGATAATCACGATCTTAGCTCTTTTAGCAAGAAATGCATGGAAAACAGTGTTCGTCTTATCATTGAGGTTGTCTTGTTAGGAAAATGAGTTAGGAGACAAAATAACGGTGTTTCTACATTGAGTTAGTGTGTCTCTTTAGATCGGAGTTAAATAGCGCCCTAGCTCATTCAGCAACAGAGATAATCACGATCTTAGCTCTTTTAGCAAGAAATGCATGGAAAACAGTGTTCGTCTTATCATTGAGGTTGTCTTGTTAGGAAAATGAGTTAGGAGACAAAATAACGGTGTTTCTACATTAAGTTAGTGTGTCTCTTTTAGATCGGAGTTGAATTAGCCCTCTAGCTCATTCAGCAACAGAGATAATCACGATCTTAGCTCTTTTAGCAAGAAATGCATGGAAAACAGTGTGCGTCTTTTTATTGAGGTTGTCTTGTTAGGAAAATGAGTTAGGAGACAAAATAACGGTGTTTCTACATTAAGTTAGTGTGTCTCTTTTAGATCGGAGTTGAATTAGCCCCCTAGCTCTTTCAGCAACAGAGATAATCATGATCTTAGCTCTTTTAGCAAGAAATGCATGGAAAACAGTGTGCGTCTTATCATTGAGGTTGTCTTGTTAGGAAAATGAGTTAGGAGACAAATTAACGGTGTTTCTACATTAAGTTAGTGTGTCTCTTTTAGATCGGAGTTGAATTAGCCCCCTAGCTCATTCAGCAACAGAGATAATCACGATCTTAGCTCTTTTAGTAAGAAATGCATGGAAAACAGTGTGCGTCTTATCACTGAGGTTGTCTTGTTAGGAAAATGAGTTAGGAGACAAAATAACGGTGTTTCTACATTAAGTTAATGTGTCTCTTTTAGATCGGAGTTGAATTAGCCGCCTAGCTCATTCAGCAACAGAGATAATCACGATCTTAGCTCTTTTAGCAAGAAATGCATGGAAAACAGTGTGCGTCTTATCATTGAGGTTGTCTTGTTAGGAAAATGAGTTAGGAGACAAAATAACGGTGTTTCTACATTAAGTTAGTGTGTCTCTTTTAGATCGGAGTTGAATTAGCCCCCTAGCTCATTCAGCAACAGAGATAATCACGATCTTAGCTCTTTTATCAAGAAATGCATGGAAAACAGTGTGCGTCTTATCATTGGAGTTGTCTTGTTAGGAAAATGAGTTAGGAGACAATTTAACGGTGTTTCTACATTAAGTTAGTGTGTCTCTTTTAGATCGGAATTGAATTAGCCCCCTAGCTCATTCAGCAACAGAGATAATCACCATCTTAGCTCTTTTAGCAAGAAATGCATGGAAAACAGTGTGCGTCTTATCATTGAGGTTGTCTTGTTAGGAAAATGAGTTAGGAGACAAAATAACGCAGTTTCTACATTAAGTTAGTGTGTCTCTTTTAGATCAGAGTTGAATAGCCCCCTAGCTCATTCAGCAATAGAGATAATCACGATCTTAGCTCTTTTAGCAAGAAATGCATGGAAAACAGTGTTCGTCTTATCATTGAGGTTGTCTTGTTAGGAAAATGAGTTAGGAGACAAAATAACGGTGTTTCTACATTAAGTTAGTGTGTCTCTTTTAGATCGGAGTTGAATTAGCCCCCTAGCTCATTCAGCAACAGAGATAATCACGATCTTAGCTCTTTTAGCAAGAAATGCATGGAAAACAGTGTGCGTCTTTTTATTGAGGTTGTCTTGTTAGGAAAATGAGTAAGAAGACAAAATAACGGTGTTTCTACATTAAGTTAGTGTGTCTCTTTTAGATCGCAGTTGAATTAGCCCCCTAGCTCATTCAGCAACAGAGATAATCATGATCTTAGCTCTTTTAGCAAGAAATGCATGGAAAACAGTGTGCGTCTTATCATTGAGGTTGTCTTGTTAGGAAAATGAGTTAGGAGACAAATTAACGGTGTTTCTACATTAAGTTAGTGTGTCTCTTTTAGATCGGAGTTGAATTAGCCCCCTAGCTCATTCAGCAACAGAGATAATCACGATCTTAGCTCTTTTAGTAAGAAATGCATGGAAAACAGTGTGCGTCTTATCATTGAGGTTGTCTTGTTCGGAAAATGAGTTAGGAGACAAAATAACGGTGTTTCTACATTAAGTTAGTGTGTCTCTTTTAGATCGGAGTTGAATTAGCCGCCTAGCTCATTCAGCAACAGAGATAATCACGATCTTAGCTCTTTTAGCAAGAAATGCATGGAAAACAGTGTGCGTCTTATCATTGAGGTTGTCTTGTTAGGAAAATGAGTTAGGAGACAAAATAACGGTGTTTCTACATTAAGTTAGTGTGTCTCTTTTAGATCGGAGTTGAATTAGCCCCCTAGCTCATTCAGCAACAGAGATAATCACGATCTTAGCTCTTTTATCAAGAAATGCATGGAAAACAGTGTGCGTCTTATCATTGGAGTTGTCTTGTTAGGAAAATGAGTTAGGAGACAATTTAACGGTGTGTCTACATTAAGTTAGTGTGTCTCTTTTAGATCGGAATTGAATTAGCCCCCTAGCTCATTCAGCAACAGAGATAATCACGATCTTAGCTCTTTTAGCAAGAAATGCATGGAAAACAGTGTGCGTCTTATCATTGAGGTTGTCTTGTTAGGAAAATGAGTTAGGAGACAAAATAACGCAGTTTCTACATTAAGTTAGTGTGTCTCTTTTAGATCAGAGTTGAATAGCCCCCTAGCTCATTCAGCAATAGAGATAATCACGATCTTAGCTCTTTTAGCAAGAAATGCATGGAAAACAGTGTTCGTCTTATCATTGAGGTTGTCTTGTTAGGAAAATGAGTTAGGAGACAAAATAACGGTGTTTCTACATTAAGTTAGTGTGTCTCTTTTAGATCGGAGTTGAATTAGCCCCCTTGCTCATTCAGCAACAGAGATAATCACGATCTTAGCTCTTTTAGCAAGAAATGCATGGAAAACAGTGTGCGTCTTATCATTGAGGTTGTCTTGTTAGGAAAATGAGTTAGGAGACAAAATAACGGTGTTTCTACATTAAGTTAGTGTGTCTCTTTTAGATCGGAGTTGAATTAGCCCCCTAGCTCATTCAGCAATAGAGATAATCACGATCTTAGCTCTTTTAGCAAGAAATGCATGGAAAACAGTGTGCGTCTTATCATTGAGGTTGTCTTGTTAGGAAAATGAGTTAGGAGACAAAATAACGGTGTTTCTACATTAAGTTAGTGTGTCTCTTTTAGATCGGAGTTGAATTAGCCCCCTTGCTCATTCAGCAACAGAGATAATCACGATCTTAGCTCTTTTAGCAAGAAATGCATGGAAAACAGTGTGCGTCTTATCATTGAGGTTGTCTTGTTAGGAAAATGAGTTAGGAGACAAAATAAATGTGTTTCTACATTAAGTTAGTGTGTCTCTTTAGATCGGAGTTAAATAGCCCCCTAGCTCATTCAGCAACAGAGATAATCACGATCTTAGCTCTTTTAGCAAGAAATGCATGGAAAACAGTGTGCGTCTTATCATTGAGGTTGTCTTGTTAGGAAAATGAGTTAGGAGACAAATTAACGGTGTTTCTACATTAAGTTAGTGTGTCTCTTTTAGATCGGAGTTGAATTAGCCCCCTAGCTCATTCAGCAACAGAGATAATCACGATCTTAGCTCTTTTAGCAAGAAATGCATGGAAAACAGTGTGCGTCTTATCATTGAGGTTGTCTTGTTAGGAAAATGAGTTAGGAGACAAAATAACGGTGTTTCTACATTAAGTCAGTGTGTCTCTTTTAGATCGGAGTTGAATTAGCCCCCTAGCTCATTCAGCAACAGAGATAATCACGATCTTAGCTCTTTTAGCAAGAAATGCATGGAAAACAGTGTGCGTCTTATCATTGAGGTTGTCTTGTTAGGAAAATGAGTTAGGAGACAAAATAACAGTGTTTCTACATTAAGTTAGTGTGTCTCTTTTAGATCGGAGTTGAATTAGCCCCCTAGCTCATTCAGCAACAGAGATAATCACGATCTTAGCTCTTTTATCAAGAAATGCATGGAAAACAGTGTGCGTCTTATCATTGGAGTTGTCTTGTTAGGAAAATGAGTTAGGAGACAATTTAACGGTGTTTCTACATTAAGTTAGTGTGTCTCTTTTAGATCGGAATTGAATTAGCCCCCTAGCTCATTCAGCAACAGAGATAATCACGATCTTAGCTCTTTTAGCAAGAAATGCATCGAAAACAGTGTGCGTCTTATCATTCAGGTTGTCTTTTTAGGAAAACGAGTTAGGAGACAAAATAACGCAGTTTCTACATTAAGTTAGTGTGTCTCTTTTAGATCAGAGTTGAATAGCCCCCTAGCTCATTCAGCAACAGAGATAATCACGATCTTAGCTCTTTTATCAAGAAATGCATGGAAAACAGTGTGCGTCTTATCATTGGAGTTGTCTTGTTAGGAAAATGAGTTAGGAGACAATTTAACGGTGTTTCTACATTAAGTTAGTGTGTCTCTTTTAGATCGGAATTGAATTAGCCCCCTAGCTCATTCAGCAACAGAGATAATCACGATCTTAGCTCTTTTAGCAAGAAATGCATGGAAAACAGTGTGCGTCTTATCATTGAGGTTGTCTTGTTAGGAAAATGAGTTAGGAGACAAAATAACGCAGTTTCTACATTAAGTTAGTGTGTCTCTTTTAGATCAGAGTTGAATAGCCCCCTAGCTCATTCAGCAATAAAGATAATCACGATCTTAGCTCTTTTAGCAAGAAATGCATGGAAAACAGTGTTCGTCTTATCATTGAGGTTGTCTTGTTAGGAAAATGAGTTAGGAGACAAAATAACGGTGTTTCTACATTGAGTTAGTGTGTCTCTTTAGATCGGAGTTAAATAGCGCCCTAGCTCATTCAGCAACAGAGATAATCACGATCTTAGCTCTTTTAGCAAGAAATGCATGGAAAACAGTGTTCGTCTTATCATTGAGGTTGTCTTGTTAGGAAAATGAGTTAGGAGACAAAATAACGGTGTTTCTACATTAAGTTAGTGTGTCTCTTTTAGATCGGAGTTGAATTAGCCCTCTAGCTCATTCAGCAACAGAGATAATCACGATCTTAGCTCTTTTAGCAAGAAATGCATGGAAAACAGTGTGCGTCTTTTTATTGAGGTTGTCTTGTTAGGAAAATGAGTTAGGAGGCAAAATAACGGTGTTTCTACATTAAGTTAGTGTGTCTCTTTTAGATCGGAGTTGAATTAGCCCCCTAGCTCATTCAGCAACAGAGATAATCATGATCTTAGCTCTTTTAGCAAGAAATGCATGGAAAACAGTGTGCGTCTTATCATTGAGGTTGTCTTGTTAGGAAAATGAGTTAGGAGACAAATTAACGGTGTTTCTACATTAAGTTAGTGTGTCTCTTTTAGATCGGAGTTGAATTAGCCCCCTAGCTCATTCAGCAACAGAGATAATCACGATCTTAGCTCTTTTAGTAAGAAATGCATGGAAAACAGTGTGCGTCTTATCACTGAGGTTGTCTTGTTAGGAAAATGAGTTAGGAGACAAAATAACGGTGTTTCTACATTAAGTTAGTGTGTCTCTTTTAGATCGGAGTTGAATTAGCCACCTAGCTCATTCAGCAACAGAGTTAATCACGATCTTAGCTCTTTTAGCAAGAAATGCATGGAAAACAGTGTGCGTCTTATCATTGAGGTTGTCTTGTTAGGAAAATGAGTTAGGAGACAAAATAACGGTGTTTCTACATTAAGTTAGTGTGTCTCTTTTAGATCGGAGTTGAATTAGCCCCCTAGCTCATTCAGCAACAGAGATAATCACGATCTTAGCTCTTTTAGCAAGAAATGCATGGAAAACAGTGTGCGTCTTTTTATTGAGGTTGTCTTGTTAGGAAAATGAGTTAGGAGACAAAATAACGGTGTTTCTACATTAAGTTAGTGTGTCTCTTTTAGATCGCAGTTGAATTAGCCCCCTAGCTCATTCAGCAACAGAGATAATCATGATCTTAGCTATTTTAGCAAGAAATGCATGGAAAACAGTGTGCGTCTTATCATTGAGGTTGTCTTGTTAGGAAAATGAGTTAGGAGACAAATTAACGGTGTTTCTACATTAAGTTAGTGTGTCTCTTTTAGATCGGAGTTGAATTAGCCCCCTAGCTCATTCAGCAACAGAGATAATCACGATCTTAGCTCTTTTAGCAAGAAATGCATGGAAAACAGTGTGCGTCTTTTTATTGAGGTTGTCTTGTTAGGAAAATGAGTTAGGAGACAAAATAACGGTGTTTCTACATTAAGTTAGTGTGTCTCTTTTAGATCGGAGTTGAATTAGCCGCCTAGCTCATTCAGCAACAGAGATAATCACGATCTTAGCTCTTTTAGCAAGAAATGCATGGAAAACAGTGTGCGTCTTATCATTGAGGTTGTCTTGTTAGGAAAATGAGTTAGGAGACAAAATAACGCAGTTTCTACATTAAGTTAGTGTGTCTCTTTTAGATCAGAGTTGAATAGCCCCCTAGCTCATTCAGCAATAGAGATAATCACGATCTTAGCTCTTTTAGCAAGAAATGCATGGAAAACAGTGTTCGTCTTATCATTGAGGTTGTCTTGTTAGGAAAATGAGTTAGGAGACAAAATAACGGTGTTTCTACATTAAGTTAGTGTGTCTCTTTTAGATCGGAGTTGAATTAGCCCCCTTGCTCATTCAGCAACAGAGATAATCACGATCTTAGCTCTTTTAGCAAGAAATGCATGGAAAACAGTGTGCGTCTTATCATTGAGGTTGTCTTGTTAGGAAAATGAGTTAGGAGACAAAATAACGGTGTTTCTACATTAAGTTAGTGTGTCTCTTTTAGATCGGAGTTGAATTAGCCCCCTAGCTCATTCAGCAACAGAGATAATCACGATCTTAGCTCTTTTAGCAAGAAATGCATGGAAAACAGTGTGCGTCTTATCATTGAGGTTGTCTTGTTAGGAAAATGAGTTAGGAGACAAAATAACGGTGTTTCTACATTAAGTTAGTGTGTCTCTTTTAGATCGGAGTTGAATTAGCCCCCTAGCTCATTCAGCAACAGAGATAATCACGATCTTAGCTCTATTACCAAGAAATGCATGGAAAACAGTGTGCGTCTTATCATTGAGGTTGTCTTGTTAGGAAAATGAGTTAGGAGACAAAATAAATGTGTTTCTACATTAAGTTAGTGTGTCTCTTTAGATCGGAGTTAAATAGCCCCCTAGCTCATTCAGCAACAGAGATAATCACGATCTTAGCTCTTTTAGCAAGAAATGCATGGAAAACAGTGTGCGTCTTATCATTGAGGTTGTCTTGTTAGGAAAATGAGTTAGGAGACAAATTAACGGTGTTTCTACATTAAGTTAGTGTGTCTCTTTTAGATCGGAGTTGAATTAGCCCCCTAGCTCATTCAGCAACAGAGATAATCACGATCTTAGCTCTTTTAGCAAGAAATGCATGGAAAACAGTGTGCGTCTTATCATTGAGGTTGTCTTGTTAGGAAAATGAGTTAGGAGACAAAATAACGGTGTTTCTACATTAAGTCAGTGTGTTTCTTTTAGATCGGAGTTGAATTAGCCCCCTAGCTCATTCAGCAACAGAGATAATCACGATCTTAGCTCTTTTAGCAAGAAATGCATGGAAAACAGTGTGCGTCTTATCATTGAGGTTGTCTTGTTAGGAAAATGAGTTAGGAGACAAAATAACGGTGTTTCTACATTAAGTTAGTGTGTCTCTTTTAGATCGGAGTTGAATTAGCCCCCTAGGTCATTCAGCAACAGAGATAATCACGATCTTAGCTCTTTTATCAAGAAATGCATGGAAAACAGTGTGCGTCTTATCATTGGAGTTGTCTTGTTAGGAAAATGAGTTAGGAGACAATTTAACGGTGTGTCTACATTAAGTTAGTGTGTCTCTTTTAGATCGGAATTGAATTAGCCCCCTAGCTCATTCAGCAACAGAGATAATCACGATCTTAGCTCTTTTAGCAAGAAATGCATGGAAAACAGTGTGCGTCTTATCATTGAGGTTGTCTTGTTAGGAAAATGAGTTAGGAGACAAAATAATGCAGTTTCTACATTAAGTTAGTGTGTCTCTTTTAGATCAGAGTTGAATAGCCCCCTAGCTCATTCAGCAATAGAGATAATCACGATCTTAGCTCTTTTAGCAAGAAATGCATGGAAAACAGTGTTCGTCTTATCATTGAGGTTGTCTTGTTAGGAAAATGAGTTAGGAGACAAAATAACGGTGTTTCTACATTAAGTTAGTGTGTCTCTTTTAGATCGGAGTTGAATTAGCCCCCTTGCTCATTCAGCAACAGAGATAATCACGATCTTAGCTCTTTTAGCAAGAAATGCATGGAAAACAGTGTGCGTCTTATCATTGAGGTTGTCTTGTTAGGAAAATGAGTTAGGAGACAAAATAACGGTGTTTCTACATTAAGTTAGTGTGTCTCTTTTAGATCGGAGTTGAATTAGCCCCCTAGCTCATTCAGCAACAGAGATAATCACGATCTTAGCTCTTTTAGCAAGAAATACATGGAAAACAGTGTGCGTCTTATCATTGAGGTTGTCTTGTTAGGAAAATGAGTTAGGAGACAAAATAACGGTGTTTCTACATTAAGTTAGTGTGTCTCTTTTAGATCGGAGTTGAATTAGCCCCCTAGCTCATTCAGCAACAGAGATAATCACGATCTTAGCTCTATTACCAAGAAATGCATGGAAAACAGTGTGCGTCTTATCATTGAGGTTGTCTTGTTAGGAAAATGAGTTAGGAGACAAAATAAATGTGTTTCTACATTAAGTTAGTGTGTCTCTTTAGATTGGAGTTAAATAGCCCCCTAGCTCATTCAGCAACAGAGATAATCACGATCTTAGCTCTTTTAGCAAGAAATGCATGGAAAACAGTGTGCGTCTTATCATTGAGGTTGTCTTGTTAGGAAAATGAGTTAGGAGACAAATTAACGGTGTTTCTACATTAAGTTAGTGTGTCTCTTTTAGATCGGAGTTGAATTAGCCCCCTAGCTCATTCAGCAACAGAGATAATCACGATCTTAGCTCTTTTAGCAAGAAATGCATGGAAAACAGTGTGCGTCTTATCATTGAGGTTGTCTTGTTAGGAAAATGAGTTAGGAGACAAAATAACGGTGTTTCTACATTAAGTTAGTGTGTCTCTTTTAGATCGGAGTTGAATTAGCCCCCTAGCTCATTCAGCAACAGAGATAATCACGATCTTAGCTCTTTTAGCAAGAAATGCATGGAAAACAGTGTGCGTCTTATCATTGAGGTTGTCTTGTTAGGAAAATGAGTTAGGAGACAAAATAACAGTGTTTCTACATTAAGTTAGTGTGTCTCTTTTAGATCGGAGTTGAATTAGCCCCCTAGCTCATTCAGCAACAGAGATAATCACGATCTTAGCTCTTTTATCAAGAAATGCATGGAAAACAGTGTGCGTCTTATCATTGGAGTTGTCTTGTTAGGAAAATGAGTTAGGAGACAATTTAACGGTGTTTCTACATTAAGTTAGTGTGTCTCTTTTAGATCGGAATTGAATTAGCCCCCTAGCTCATTCAGCAACAGAGATAATCACGATCTTAGCTCTTTTAGCAAGAAATGCATGGAAAACAGTGTGCGTCTTATCATTCAGGTTGTCTTGTTAGGAAAATGAGTTAGGAGACAAAATAACGCAGTTTCTACATTAAGTTAGTGTGTCTCTTTTAGATCAGAGTTGAATAGCCCCATAGCTCATTCAGCAATAGAGATAATCACGATCTTAGCTCTTTTAGCAAGGAATGCATGGAAAACAGTGTTCGTCTTATCATTGAGGTTGTCTTGTTAGGAAAATGAGTTAGGAGACAAAATAACGGTGTTTCTACATTGAGTTAGTGTGTCTCTTTAGATCGGAGTTAAATAGCGCCCTAGCTCATTCAGCAACAGAGATAATCACGATCTTAGCTCTTTTAGCAAGAAATGCATGGAAAACAGTGTTCGTCTTATCATTGAGGTTGTCTTGTTAGGAAAATGAGTTAGGAGACAAAATAACGGTGTTTCTACATTAAGTTAGTGTGTCTCTTTTAGATCGGAGTTGAATTAGCCCCATAGCTCATTCAGCAACAGAGATAATCACGATCTTAGCTCTTTTAGCAAGAAATGCATGGAAAACAGTGTGCGTCTTATCATTGAGGTTGTCTTGTTAGGAAAATGAGTTAGGAGACAAAATAACGGTGTTTCTACATTAAGTTAGTGTGTCTCTTTTAGATCGGAGTTGAATTAGCCCCCTAGCTCATTCAGCAACAGAGATCATCACGATCTTAGCTCTTTTAGCAAGAAATGCATGGAAAACAGTGTGCGTCTTATCATTAAGGTTGTCTTGTTAGGAAAATGAGTTAGGAGACAAATTAACGGTGTTTCTACATTAAGTTAGTGTGTCTCTTTTAGATCGGACTTGAATTAGCCCCCTAGCTCATTCAGCAACAGAGATAATCACGATCTTAGCTCTATTAGCAAGAAATGCATGGAAAACAGTGTGCGTCTTATCATTGAGGTTGTCTAGTTAGGAAAATGAGTTAGGAGACAAAATAATTGTGTTTCTACATTAAGTTAGTGTGTCTCTTTAGATCGGAGTTAAATAGCCCCATAGCTCATTCAGCAACAGAGATAATCACGATCTTAGCTCTTTTAGCAAGAAATGCGTGGAAAACAGTGTGCGTCTTATCTTTGAGGTTGTCTTGTTAGGAAAATGAGTTAGGAGACAAAGTAACGGTGTTCCTACATTAAGTTAGTGAGTCTCTCTTAGATTAGAGTTGAATAGCCTCCTAGCTCATTCAGCAACAGAGATAATCACGATCTTAGCTCTTTTAGCAAGAAATACATGGAAAACAGTGTTCGTCTTATCATTGAGGTTGTCTTGTTAGGAATATGAGTTAGGAGACAAAATAACGGTGTTTCTACATTAAGTTAGTGTATCTCTTTTAGATCGGATTTGAATAGCCCCCTAGCTCATTCAGCAATAAAAATAATCACTATCTTAGCTCTTTTAGCAAGAAATGCATGGAAAACAGTGTTCGTCTTATTATTGAGGTTGTCTTGTTGTGAAAATGAGTTAGGAGACAAAATAACGGTGTTTCTACATTAAGTTAGTGTGTCTCTTTTAGATCGGAGTTGAATAGCCCCCTAGCTCATTCAGCAACAGAGATAATAACGATCTTAGCTCTTTTAGCAAGAAATGCATGGAAAACAGTGTTCGTCTTATCATTGAGGTTGTCTTGTTAGGAAAATGAGTTAGGAGACAAAATAACGGTGTTTCTACATTAAGTTAGTGTGTCTCTTTTAGATCGGAGTTGAATAGCCCCCTAGCTCATTCAGCAACAGAGATAATCACGATCTTAGCTCTTTTAGCAAGAAATGCATGGAAAACAGTGTTCGTCTTATCATTGAGGTTGTCTTGTTAGGAAAATGAGTTAGGAGACAAAATAACGGTGTTTCTACATTAAGTTAGTGTGTCTCTTTTAGATCGGAGTTGAATTAGCCCCCTAGCTCATTCAGCAAAAGAGATAATCACGATCTTAGCTCTTTTAGCAAGAAATGCATGGAAAACAGTGTTCGTCTTATCATTGAGGTTGTCTTGTTAGAAAATGAGTTAGGAGACAAAGTAACGGTGTTTCTACATTAAGTTAGTGTGTCTCTTTTAGATCGGAGTTGAATTAGCCCCCTTGCTCATTCAGCAACAGAGATAATCTCGATCTTAGCTCTTTTAGCAAGAAATGCATGGAAAACAGTGTGCGTCTTATCATTGAGGTTGTCTTGTTAGGAAAAGGAGTTAGGAGACAAAATAACGGTGTTTCTACATTAAGTTAGTGTGTCTCTTTTAGATCGGAGTTGAATTAGCCCCCTAGCTCATTCAGCAACAGAGATAATCACGATCTTAGCTTTTTTAGCAAGAAATGCATGGAAAACAGTGTGCGTCTTATCATTGAGGTTGTCTTGTTAGGAAAATGAGTTAGGAGACAAAATAACGGTGTTTCTACATTAAGTTAGTGTGTCTCTTTTAGATCGGAGTTGAATTAGCCCTCTAGCTCATTCAGCAACAGAGATAATCACGATCTTAGCTCTTTTAGCAAGAAATGCATGGAAAACAGTGTGCGTCTTATCATTGAGGTTGTCTTGTTAGGAAAATGAGTTAGGAGACAAATTAACGGTGTTTCTACATTAAGTTAGTGTGTCTCTTTTAGATCGGAGTTGAATTAGCCCCCTAGCTCATTCAGCAACAGAGATAATCACGATCTTAGCTCTATTAGCAAGAAATGCATGGAAAACAGTGTGCGTCTTATCATTGAGGTTGTCTTGTTAGGAAAATGGGTTAGGAGACAAAATAATTGTGTTTCTACATTAAATTAGTGTGTCTCTTTAGATCGGAGTTAAATAGCCCCATAGCTCATTCAGTAACAGAGATAATCACGATCTTAGCTCTTTTAGCAAGAAATGCGTGGAAAACAGTGTGCGTCTTATCTTTGAGGTTGTCTTGTTAGGAAAATGAGTTAGGAGACAAAGTAACGGTGTTCCTACATGAAGTTAGGGAGTTTCTCTTAGATTAGAGTTGAATAGCCTCCTAGCTCATTCAGCAACAGAGATAATCACGATCTTAGCTCTTTTAGCAAGAAATACATGAAAACAGTGTTCGTCTTATCATTGAGGTTGTCTTGTTAGGAATATGAGTTAGGAGACAAAATAACGGTGTTTCTACATTAAGTTAGTGTATCTGTTTTAGATCGGATTTGAATAGCCCCCTAGCTCATTCAGCAATAAAAATAATCACTATCTTAGCTCTTTTAGCAAGAAATGCATGGAAAACAGTGTTCGTCTTATAATTGAGGTTGTCTTGTTGTGAAAATGAGTTAGGAGACAAAATAACGGTGTTTCTACATTAAGTTAGTGTGTCTCTTTTAGATCGGAGTTGAATAGCCCCCTAGCTCATTCAGCAACAGAGATAATCACGATCTTAGCTCTTTTAGCAAGAAATGCATGGAAAACAGTGTTCGTCTTATCATTGAGGTTGTCTTGTTAGGAAAATGAGTTAGGAGACAAAATAACGGTGTTTCTACATTAAGTTAGTGTGTCTCTTTTAGATCGGAGTTAAATAGCGCCCTAGCTCATTCAGCAACAGAGATAATCACGATCTTAGCTCTTTTAGCAAGAAATGCATGGAAAACAGTGTTCGTCTTATCATTGAGGTTGTCTTGTTAGGAAAATGAGTTAGGAGACAAAATAACGGTGTTTCTACATTAAGTTAGTGTGTCTCTTTTAGATCGGAGTTGAATTAGCCCCATAGCTCATTCAGCAACAGAGATAATCACGATCTTAGCTCTTTTAGCAAGAAATGCATGGAAAACAGTGTGCGTCTTATCATTGAGTTTGTCTTGTTAGGAAAATGAGTTAGGAGACAAAATAACGGTGTTTCTACATTAAGTTAGTGTGTCTCTTTTAGATCGGAGTTGAATTAGCCCCCTAGCTCATTCAGCAACAGAGATAATCACGATCTTAGCTCTATTACCAAGAAATGCATGGAAAACAGTGTGCGTCTTATCATTGAGGTTGTCTTGTTAGGAAAATGAGTTAGGAGACAAAATAAATGTGTTTCTACATTAAGTTAGTGTGTCTCTTTAGATCGGAGTTAAATAGCCCCCTAGCTCATTCAGCAACAGAGATAATCACAATCTTAGCTCTTTTAGCAAGAAATGCATGGAAAACAGTGTGTGTCTTATCATTGAGGTTGTCTTGTTAGGAAAATGAGTTAGGAGACAAATTAACGGTGTTTCTACATTAAGTTAGTGTGTCTCTTTTAGATCGGAGTTGAATTAGCCCCCTAGCTCATTCAGCAACAGAGATAATCACGATCTTAGCTCTTTTAGCAAGAAATGCATGGAAAACAGTGTGCGTCTTATCATTGAGGTTGTCTTGTTAGGAAAATGAGTTAGGAGACAAAATAACGGTGTTTCTACATTAAGTTAGTGTGTCTCTTTTAGATCGGAGTTGAATTAGCCCCCTAGCTCATTCAGCAACAGAGATAATCACGATCTTAGCTCTTTTAGCAAGAAATGCATGGAAAACAGTGTGCGTCTTATCATTGAGGTTGTCTTGTTAGGAAAATGAGTTAGGAGACAAAATAACAGTGTTTCTACATTAAGTTAGTGTGTCTCATTTAGATCGGAGTTGAATTAGCCCCCTAGCTCATTCAGCAACAGAGATAATCACGATCTTAGCTCTTTTATCAAGAAATGCATGGAAAACAGTGTGCGTCTTATCATTGGAGTTGTATTGTTAGGAAAATGAGTTAGGAGACAATTTAACGGTGTTTCTACATTAAGTTAGTGTGTCTCTTTTAGATCGGAATTGAATTAGCCCCCTAGCTCATTCAACAACAGAGATAATCACGATCTTAGCTCTTTTAGCAAGAAATGCATGGAAAACAGTGTGCGTCTTATCATTGAGGTTGTCTTGTTAGGAAAATGAGTTAGGAGACAAAATAACGGTGTTTCTACATTAAGTTAGTGTGTCTCTTTTAGATCGGAGTTGAATTAGCCCCCTAGCTCATTCAGCAACAGAGATAATCACGATCTTAGCTCTTTTAGCAAGAAATGCATGGAAAACAGTGTGCGTCTTATCATTGAGGTTGTCTTGTTAGGAAAATGAGTTAGGAGACAAAATAACGGTGTTTCTACATTAAGTTAGTGTGTCTCTTTTAGATCGGAGTTGAATTAGCCCCCTAGCTCATTCAGCAACAGAGATAATCACGATCTTAGCTCTTTTAGCAAGAAATGCATGGAAAACAGTGTGCGTCTTATCATTGAGGTTGTCTTGTTAGGAAAATGAGTTAGGAGACAAAATAACAGTGTTTCTACATTAAGTTAGTGTGTCTCTTTTAGATCGGAGTTGAATTAGCCCCCTAGCTCATTCAGCAACAGAGATAATCACGATCTTAGCTCTTTTATCAAGAAATGCATGGAAAACAGTGTGCGTCTTATCATTGGAGTTGTCTTGTTAGGAAAATGAGTTAGGAGACAAAATAACGGTGTTTCTACATTAAGTTAGTGTGTCTCTTTTAGATCGGAGTTGAATTAGCCCCCTAGCTCATTCAGCAACAGAGATAATCACGATCTTAGCTCTATTACCAAGAAATGCATGGAAAACAGTGTGCGTCTTATCATTGAGGTTGTCTTGTTAGGAAAATGAGTTAGGAGACAAAATAAATGTGTTTCTACATTAAGTTAGTGTGTCTCTTTAGATCGGAGTTAAATAGCCCCCTAGCTCATTCAGCAACAGAGATAATCACGATCTTAGCTCTTTTAGCAAGAAATGCATGGAAAACAGTGTGCGTCTTATCATTGAGGTTGTCTTGTTAGGAAAATGAGTTAGGAGACAAAATAACGGTGTTTCTACATTAAGTTAGTGTGTCTCTTTTAGATCGGAGTTGAATTAGCCGCCTAGCTCATTCAGCAACAGAGATAATCACGATCTTAGCTCTTTTAGCAAGAAATGCATGGAAAACAGTGTGCGTCTTATCATTGAGGTTGTCTTGTTAGGAAAATGAGTTAGGAGACAAAATAACGGTGTTTCTACATTAAGTTAGTGTGTCTCTTTTAGATCGGAGTTGAATTAGCCCCCTAGCTCATTCAGCAACAGAGATAATCACGATCTTAGCTCTTTTATCAAGAAATGCATGGAAAACAGTGTGCGTCTTATCATTGGAGTTGTCTTGTTAGGAAAATGAGTTAGGAGACAATTTAACGGTGTTTCTACATTAAGTTAGTGTGTCTCTTTTAGATCGGAATTGAATTAGCCCCCTAGCTCATTCAGCAACAGAGATAATCACGATCTTAGCTCTTTTAGCAAGAAATGCATGGAAAACAGTGTGCGTCTTATCATTGAGGTTGTCTTGTTAGGAAAATGAGTTAGGAGACAAAATAACGGTGTTTCTACATTAAGTTAGTGTGTCTCTTTTAGATCGGAGTTGAATTAGCCCCCTAGCTCATTCAGCAACAGAGATAATCACGATCTTAGCTCTTTTAGCAAGAAATGCATGGAAAACAGTGTGCGTCTTATCATTCAGGTTGTCTTGTTAGGAAAATGAGTTAGGAGACAAAATAACGCAGTTTCTACATTAAGTTAGTGTGTCTCTTTTAGATCGGAGTTGAATAGCCCCCTAGCTCATTCAGCAATAGAGATAATCACGATCTTAGCTCTTTTAGCAAGAAATGCATGGAAAACAGTGTTCGTCTTATCATTGAGGTTGTCTTGTTAGGAAAATGAGTTAGGAGACAAAATAACGGTGTTTCTACATTGAGTTAGTGTGTCTCTTTAGATCGGAGTTAAATAGCGCCCTAGCTCATTCAGCAACAGAGATAATCACGATCTTAGCTCTTTTAGCAAGAAATGCATGGAAAACAGTGTTCGTCTTATCATTGAGGTTGTCTTGTTAGGAAAATGAGTTAGGAGACAAAATAACGGTGTTTCTACATTAAGTTAGTGTGTCTCTTTTAGATCGGAGTTGAATTAGCCCCCTAGCTCATTCAGCAACAGAGATAATCACGATCTTAGCTCTTTTAGCAAGAAATGCATGGAAAACAGTGTGCGTCTTATCATTGAGGTTGTCTTGTTAGGAAAATGAGTTAGGAGACAAAATAACGCAGTTTCTACATTAAGTTAGTGTGTCTCTTTTAGATCAGAGTTGAATAGCCCCCTAGCTCATTCAGCAATAGAGATAATCACGATCTTAGCTCTTTTAGCAAGAAATGCATGGAAAACAGTGTTCGTCTTATCATTGAGGTTGTCTTGTTAGGAAAATGAGTTAGGAGACAAAATAACGGTGTTTCTACATTAAGTTAGTGTGTCTCTTTTAGATCGGAGTTGAATTAGCCCCCTTGCTCATTCAGCAACAGAGATAATCACGATCTTAGCTCTTTTAGCAAGAAATGCATGGAAAACAGTGTGCGTCTTATCATTGAGGTTGTCTTGTTAGGAAAATGAGTTAGGAGACAAAATAACGGTGTTTCTACATTAAGTTAGTGTGTCTCTTTTAGATCGGAGTTGAATTAGCCCCCTAGCTCATTCAGCAACAGAGATAATCACGATCTTAGCTCTTTTAGCAAGAAATACATGGAAAACAGTGTGCGTCTTATCATTGAGGTTGTCTTGTTAGGAAAATGAGTTAGGAGACAAAATAACGGTGTTTCTACATTAAGTTAGTGTGTCTCTTTTAGATCGGAGTTGAATTAGCCCCCTAGCTCATTCAGCAACAGAGATAATCACGATCTTAGCTCTATTACCAAGAAATGCATGGAAAACAGTGTGCGTCTTATCATTGAGGTTGTCTTGTTAGGAAAATGAGTTAGGAGACAAAATAAATGTGTTTCTACATTAAGTTAGTGTGTCTCTTTAGATTGGAGTTAAATA
The DNA here is from genome assembly GCF_040894005.1 of Engystomops pustulosus. NCBI lineage: Eukaryota > Metazoa > Chordata > Amphibia > Anura > Leptodactylidae > Engystomops > Engystomops pustulosus. Next base: position 54,941,276 of record NC_092418.1, on the reverse strand, counting down.
GCCCCCTAGCTCATTCAGCAACAGAGATAATCACGATCTTAGCTCTTTTAGCAAGAAATGCATGGAAAACAGTGTGCGTCTTATCATTGAGGTTGTCTTGTTAGGAAAATGAGTTAGGAGACAAATTAACGGTGTTTCTACATTAAGTTAGTGTGTCTCTTTTAGATCGGAGTTGAATTAGCCCCCTAGCTCATTCAGCAACAGAGATAATCACGATCTTAGCTCTTTTAGCAAGAAATGCATGGAAAACAGTGTGCGTCTTATCATTGAGGTTGTCTTGTTAGGAAAATGAGTTAGGAGACAAAATAACGGTGTTTCTACATTAAGTTAGTGTGTCTCTTTTAGATCGGAGTTGAATTAGCCCCCTAGCTCATTCAGCAACAGAGATAATCACGATCTTAGCTCTTTTAGCAAGAAATGCATGGAAAACAGTGTGCGTCTTATCATTGAGGTTGTCTTGTTAGGAAAATGAGTTAGGAGACAAAATAACAGTGTTTCTACATTAAGTTAGTGTGTCTCTTTTAGATCGGAGTTGAATTAGCCCCCTAGCTCATTCAGCAACAGAGATAATCACGATCTTAGCTCTTTTATCAAGAAATGCATGGAAAACAGTGTGCGTCTTATCATTGGAGTTGTCTTGTTAGGAAAATGAGTTAGGAGACAATTTAACGGTGTTTCTACATTAAGTTAGTGTGTCTCTTTTAGATCGGAATTGAATTAGCCCCCTAGCTCATTCAGCAACAGAGATAATCACGATCTTAGCTCTTTTAGCAAGAAATGCATGGAAAACAGTGTGCGTCTTATCATTCAGGTTGTCTTGTTAGGAAAATGAGTTAGGAGACAAAATAACGCAGTTTCTACATTAAGTTAGTGTGTCTCTTTTAGATCAGAGTTGAATAGCCCCCTAGCTCATTCAGCAATAGAGATAATCACGATCTTAGCTCTTTTAGCAAGGAATGCATGGAAAACAGTGTTCGTCTTATCATTGAGGTTGTCTTGTTAGGAAAATGAGTTAGGAGACAAAATAACGGTGTTTCTACATTGAGTTAGTGTGTCTCTTTAGATCGGAGTTAAATAGCGCCCTAGCTCATTCAGCAACAGAGATAATCACGATCTTAGCTCTTTTAGCAAGAAATGCATGGAAAACAGTGTTCGTCTTATCATTGAGGTTGTCTTGTTAGGAAAATGAGTTAGGAGACAAAATAACGGTGTTTCTACATTAAGTTAGTGTGTCTCTTTTAGATCGGAGTTGAATTAGCCCCATAGCTCATTCAGCAACAGAGATAATCACGATCTTAGCTCTTTTAGCAAGAAATGCATGGAAAACAGTGTGCGTCTTATCATTGAGGTTGTCTTGTTAGGAAAATGAGTTAGGAGACAAAATAACGGTGTTTCTACATTAAGTTAGTGTGTCTCTTTTAGATCGGAGTTGAATTAGCCCCCTAGCTCATTCAGCAACAGAGATCATCACGATCTTAGCTCTTTTAGCAAGAAATGCATGGAAAACAGTGTGCGTCTTATCATTAAGGTTGTCTTGTTAGGAAAATGAGTTAGGAGACAAATTAACGGTGTTTCTACATTAAGTTAGTGTGTCTCTTTTAGATCGGACTTGAATTAGCCCCCTAGCTCATTCAGCAACAGAGATAATCACGATCTTAGCTCTATTAGCAAGAAATGCATGGAAAACAGTGTGCGTCTTATCATTGAGGTTGTCTAGTTAGGAAAATGAGTTAGGAGACAAAATAATTGTGTTTCTACATTAAGTTAGTGTGTCTCTTTAGATCGGAGTTAAATAGCCCCATAGCTCATTCAGCAACAGAGATAATCACGATCTTAGCTCTTTTAGCAAGAAATGCGTGGAAAACAGTGTGCGTCTTATCTTTGAGGTTGTCTTGTTAGGAAAATGAGTTAGGAGACAAAGTAACGGTGTTCCTACATTAAGTTAGTGAGTCTCTCTTAGATTAGAGTTGAATAGCCTCCTAGCTCATTCAGCAACAGAGATAATCACGATCTTAGCTCTTTTAGCAAGAAATACATGGAAAACAGTGTTCGTCTTATCATTGAGGTTGTCTTGTTAGGAATATGAGTTAGGAGACAAAATAACGGTGTTTCTACATTAAGTTAGTGTATCTCTTTTAGATCGGATTTGAATAGCCCCCTAGCTCATTCAGCAATAAAAATAATCACTATCTTAGCTCTTTTAGCAAGAAATGCATGGAAAACAGTGTTCGTCTTATTATTGAGGTTGTCTTGTTGTGAAAATGAGTTAGGAGACAAAATAACGGTGTTTCTACATTAAGTTAGTGTGTCTCTTTTAGATCGGAGTTGAATAGCCCCCTAGCTCATTCAGCAACAGAGATAATAACGATCTTAGCTCTTTTAGCAAGAAATGCATGGAAAACAGTGTTCGTCTTATCATTGAGGTTGTCTTGTTAGGAAAATGAGTTAGGAGACAAAATAACGGTGTTTCTACATTAAGTTAGTGTGTCTCTTTTAGATCGGAGTTGAATAGCCCCCTAGCTCATTCAGCAACAGAGATAATCACGATCTTAGCTCTTTTAGCAAGAAATGCATGGAAAACAGTGTTCGTCTTATCATTGAGGTTGTCTTGTTAGGAAAATGAGTTAGGAGACAAAATAACGGTGTTTCTACATTAAGTTAGTGTGTCTCTTTTAGATCGGAGTTGAATTAGCCCCCTAGCTCATTCAGCAAAAGAGATAATCACGATCTTAGCTCTTTTAGCAAGAAATGCATGGAAAACAGTGTTCGTCTTATCATTGAGGTTGTCTTGTTAGAAAATGAGTTAGGAGACAAAGTAACGGTGTTTCTACATTAAGTTAGTGTGTCTCTTTTAGATCGGAGTTGAATTAGCCCCCTTGCTCATTCAGCAACAGAGATAATCTCGATCTTAGCTCTTTTAGCAAGAAATGCATGGAAAACAGTGTGCGTCTTATCATTGAGGTTGTCTTGTTAGGAAAAGGAGTTAGGAGACAAAATAACGGTGTTTCTACATTAAGTTAGTGTGTCTCTTTTAGATCGGAGTTGAATTAGCCCCCTAGCTCATTCAGCAACAGAGATAATCACGATCTTAGCTTTTTTAGCAAGAAATGCATGGAAAACAGTGTGCGTCTTATCATTGAGGTTGTCTTGTTAGGAAAATGAGTTAGGAGACAAAATAACGGTGTTTCTACATTAAGTTAGTGTGTCTCTTTTAGATCGGAGTTGAATTAGCCCTCTAGCTCATTCAGCAACAGAGATAATCACGATCTTAGCTCTTTTAGCAAGAAATGCATGGAAAACAGTGTGCGTCTTATCATTGAGGTTGTCTTGTTAGGAAAATGAGTTAGGAGACAAATTAACGGTGTTTCTACATTAAGTTAGTGTGTCTCTTTTAGATCGGAGTTGAATTAGCCCCCTAGCTCATTCAGCAACAGAGATAATCACGATCTTAGCTCTATTAGCAAGAAATGCATGGAAAACAGTGTGCGTCTTATCATTGAGGTTGTCTTGTTAGGAAAATGGGTTAGGAGACAAAATAATTGTGTTTCTACATTAAATTAGTGTGTCTCTTTAGATCGGAGTTAAATAGCCCCATAGCTCATTCAGTAACAGAGATAATCACGATCTTAGCTCTTTTAGCAAGAAATGCGTGGAAAACAGTGTGCGTCTTATCTTTGAGGTTGTCTTGTTAGGAAAATGAGTTAGGAGACAAAGTAACGGTGTTCCTACATGAAGTTAGGGAGTCTCTCTTAGATTAGAGTTGAATAGCCTCCTAGCTCATTCAGCAACAGAGATAATCACGATCTTAGCTCTTTTAGCAAGAAATACATGAAAACAGTGTTCGTCTTATCATTGAGGTTGTCTTGTTAGGAATATGAGTTAGGAGACAAAATAACGGTGTTTCTACATTAAGTTAGTGTATCTGTTTTAGATCGGATTTGAATAGCCCCCTAGCTCATTCAGCAATAAAAATAATCACTATCTTAGCTCTTTTAGCAAGAAATGCATGGAAAACAGTGTTCGTCTTATAATTGAGGTTGTCTTGTTGTGAAAATGAGTTAGGAGACAAAATAACGGTGTTTCTACATTAAGTTAGTGTGTCTCTTTTAGATCGGAGTTGATTAGCCCCCTAGCTCATTCAGCAACAGAGATAATCACGATCTTAGCTCTTTTAGCAAGAAATGCATGGAAAACAGTGTTCGTCTTATCATTGAGGTTGTCTTGTTAGGAAAATGAGTTAGGAGACAAAATAACGGTGTTTCTACATTAAGTTAGTGTGTCTCTTTTAGATCGGAGTTAAATAGCGCCCTAGCTCATTCAGCAACAGAGATAATCACGATCTTAGCTCTTTTAGCAAGAAATGCATGGAAAACAGTGTTCGTCTTATCATTGAGGTTGTCTTGTTAGGAAAATGAGTTAGGAGACAAAATAACGGTGTTTCTACATTAAGTTAGTGTGTCTCTTTTAGATCGGAGTTGAATTAGCCCCATAGCTCATTCAGCAACAGAGATAATCACGATCTTAGCTCTTTTAGCAAGAAATGCATGGAAAACAGTGTGCGTCTTATCATTGAGTTTGTCTTGTTAGGAAAATGAGTTAGGAGACAAAATAACGGTGTTTCTACATTAAGTTAGTGTGTCTCTTTTAGATCGGAGTTGAATTAGCCCCCTAGCTCATTCAGCAACAGAGATAATCACGATCTTAGCTCTATTACCAAGAAATGCATGGAAAACAGTGTGCGTCTTATCATTGAGGTTGTCTTGTTAGGAAAATGAGTTAGGAGACAAAATAAATGTGTTTCTACATTAAGTTAGTGTGTCTCTTTAGATCGGAGTTAAATAGCCCCCTAGCTCATTCAGCAACAGAGATAATCACAATCTTAGCTCTTTTAGCAAGAAATGCATGGAAAACAGTGTGTGTCTTATCATTGAGGTTGTCTTGTTAGGAAAATGAGTTAGGAGACAAATTAACGGTGTTTCTACATTAAGTTAGTGTGTCTCTTTTAGATCGGAGTTGAATTAGCCCCCTAGCTCATTCAGCAACAGAGATAATCACGATCTTAGCTCTTTTAGCAAGAAATGCATGGAAAACAGTGTGCGTCTTATCATTGAGGTTGTCTTGTTAGGAAAATGAGTTAGGAGACAAAATAACGGTGTTTCTACATTAAGTTAGTGTGTCTCTTTTAGATCGGAGTTGAATTAGCCCCCTAGCTCATTCAGCAACAGAGATAATCACGATCTTAGCTCTTTTAGCAAGAAATGCATGGAAAACAGTGTGCGTCTTATCATTGAGGTTGTCTTGTTAGGAAAATGAGTTAGGAGACAAAATAACAGTGTTTCTACATTAAGTTAGTGTGTCTCATTTAGATCGGAGTTGAATTAGCCCCCTAGCTCATTCAGCAACAGAGATAATCACGATCTTAGCTCTTTTATCAAGAAATGCATGGAAAACAGTGTGCGTCTTATCATTGGAGTTGTATTGTTAGGAAAATGAGTTAGGAGACAATTTAACGGTGTTTCTACATTAAGTTAGTGTGTCTCTTTTAGATCGGAATTGAATTAGCCCCCTAGCTCATTCAACAACAGAGATAATCACGATCTTAGCTCTTTTAGCAAGAAATGCATGGAAAACAGTGTGTGTCTTATCATTCAGGTTGTCTTGTTAGGAAAATGAGTTAGGAGACAAAATAACGCAGTTTCTACATTAAGTTAGTGTGTCTCTTTTAGATCAGAGTTGAATAGCCCCCTAGCTCATTCAGCAATAGAGATAATCACGATCTTAGCTCTTTTAGCAAGAAATGCATGGAAAACAGTGTTCGTCTTATCATTGAGGTTGTCTTGTTAGGAAAATGAGTTAGGAGACAAAATAACGGTGTTTCTACATTGAGTTAGTGTGTCTCTTTAGATCGGAGTTAAATAGCGCCCTAGCTCATTCAGCAACAGAGATAATCACGATCTTAGCTCTTTTAGCAAGAAATGCATGGAAAACAGTGTTCGTCTTATCATTGAGGTTGTCTTGTTAGGAAAATGAGTTAGGAGACAAAATAACGGTGTTTCTACATTAAGTTAGTGTGTCTCTTTTAGATCGGAGTTGAATTAGCCCTCTAGCTCATTCAGCAACAGAGATAATCACGATCTTAGCTCTTTTAGCAAGAAATGCATGGAAAACAGTGTGCGTCTTTTTATTGAGGTTGTCTTGTTAGGAAAATGAGTTAGGAGACAAATTAACGGTGTTTCTACATTAAGTTAGTGTGTCTCTTTTAGATCGGAGTTGAATTAGCCCCCTAGCTCATTCAGCAACAGAGATAATCACGATCTTAGCTCTTTTAGCAAGAAATGCATGGAAAACAGTGTGCGTCTTATCATTGAGGTTGTCTTGTTAGGAAAATGAGTTAGGAGACAAAATAACGGTGTTTCTACATTAAGTTAGTGTGTCTCTTTTAGATCGGAGTTGAATTAGCCGCCTAGCTCATTCAGCAACAGAGATAATCACGATCTTAGCTCTTTTAGCAAGAAATGCATGGAAAACAGTGTGCGTCTTATCATTGAGGTTGTCTTGTTAGGAAAATGAGTTAGGAGACAAAATAACGGTGTTTCTACATTAAGTTAGTGTGTCTCTTTTAGATCGGAGTTGAATTAGCCCCCTAGCTCATTCAGCAACAGAGATAATCACGATCTTAGCTCTTTTATCAAGAAATGCATGGAAAACAGTGTGCGTCTTATCATTGGAGTTGTCTTGTTAGGAAAATGAGTTAGGAGACAATTTAACGGTGTTTCTACATTAAGTTAGTGTGTCTCTTTTAGATCGGAATTGAATTAGCCCCCTAGCTCATTCAGCAACAGAGATAATCACGATCTTAGCTCTTTTAGCAAGAAATGCATGGAAAACAGTGTGCGTCTTATCATTGAGGTTGTCTTGTTAGGAAAATGAGTTAGGAGACAAAATAACGCAGTTTCTACATTAAGTTAGTGTGTCTCTTTTAGATCAGAGTTGAATAGCCCCCTAGCTCATTCAGCAATAGAGATAATCACGATCTTAGCTCTTTTAGCAAGAAATGCATGGAAAACAGTGTGCGTCTTATCATTGAGGTTGTCTAGTTAGGAAAATGAGTTAGGAGACAAAATAATTGTGTTTCTACATTAAGTTAGTGTGTCTCTTTTAGATCGGAGTTGAATTAGCCCCCTAGCTCATTCAGCAACAGAGATAATCACGATCTTAGCTCTATTACCAAGAAATGCATGGAAAACAGTGTGCGTCTTATCATTGAGGTTGTCTTGTTAGGAAAATGAGTTAGGAGACAAAATAAATGTGTTTCTACATTAAGTTAGTGTGTCTCTTTAGATCGGAGTTAAATAGCCCCCTAGCTCATTCAGCAACAGAGATAATCACAATCTTAGCTCTTTTAGCAAGAAATGCATGGAAAACAGTGTGTGTCTTATCATTGAGGTTGTCTTGTTAGGAAAATGAGTTAGGAGACAAATTAACGGTGTTTCTACATTAAGTTAGTGTGTCTCTTTTAGATCGGAGTTGAATTAGCCCCCTAGCTCATTCAGCAACAGAGATAATCACGATCTTAGCTCTTTTAGCAAGAAATGCATGGAAAACAGTGTGCGTCTTATCATTGAGGTTGTCTTGTTAGGAAAATGAGTTAGGAGACAAAATAACGGTGTTTCTACATTAAGTTAGTGTGTCTCTTTTAGATCGGAGTTGAATTAGCCCCCTAGCTCATTCAGCAACAGAGATAATCACGATCTTAGCTCTTTTAGCAAGAAATGCATGGAAAACAGTGTGCGTCTTATCATTGAGGTTGTCTTGTTAGGAAAATGAGTTAGGAGACAAAATAACAGTGTTTCTACATTAAGTTAGTGTGTCTCATTTAGATCGGAGTTGAATTAGCCCCCTAGCTCATTCAGCAACAGAGATAATCACGATCTTAGCTCTTTTATCAAGAAATGCATGGAAAACAGTGTGCGTCTTATCATTGGAGTTGTATTGTTAGGAAAATGAGTTAGGAGACAATTTAACGGTGTTTCTACATTAAGTTAGTGTGTCTCTTTTAGATCGGAATTGAATTAGCCCCCTAGCTCATTCAGCAACAGAGATAATCACGATCTTAGCTCTTTTAGCAAGAAATGCATGGAAAACAGTGTGCGTCTTATCATTCAGGTTGTCTTGTTAGGAAAATGAGTTAGGAGACAAAATAACGCAGTTTCTACATTAAGTTAGTGTGTCTCTTTTAGATCAGAGTTGAATAGCCCCCTAGCTCATTCAGCAATAGAGATAATCACGATCTTAGCTCTTTTAGCAAGAAATGCATGGAAAACAGTGTTCGTCTTATCATTGAGGTTGTCTTGTTAGGAAAATGAGTTAGGAGACAAAATAACGGTGTTTCTACATTGAGTTAGTGTGTCTCTTTAGATCGGAGTTAAATAGCGCCCTAGCTCATTCAGCAACAGAGATAATCACGATCTTAGCTCTTTTAGCAAGAAATGCATGGAAAACAGTGTTCGTCTTATCATTGAGGTTGTCTTGTTAGGAAAATGAGTTAGGAGACAAAATAACGGTGTTTCTACATTAAGTTAGTGTGTCTCTTTTAGATCGGAGTTGAATTAGCCCTCTAGCTCATTCAGCAACAGAGATAATCACGATCTTAGCTCTTTTAGCAAGAAATGCATGGAAAACAGTGTGCGTCTTTTTATTGAGGTTGTCTTGTTAGGAAAATGAGTTAGGAGACAAATTAACGGTGTTTCTACATTAAGTTAGTGTGTCTCTTTTAGATCGGAGTTGAATTAGCCCCCTAGCTCATTCAGCAACAGAGATAATCACGATCTTAGCTCTTTTAGCAAGAAATGCATGGAAAACAGTGTGCGTCTTATCATTGAGGTTGTCTTGTTAGGAAAATGAGTTAGGAGACAAAATAACGGTGTTTCTACATTAAGTTAGTGTGTCTCTTTTAGATCGGAGTTGAATTAGCCGCCTAGCTCATTCAGCAACAGAGATAATCACGATCTTAGCTCTTTTAGCAAGAAATGCATGGAAAACAGTGTGCGTCTTATCATTGAGGTTGTCTTGTTAGGAAAATGAGTTAGGAGACAAAATAACGGTGTTTCTACATTAAGTTAGTGTGTCTCTTTTAGATCGGAGTTGAATTAGCCCCCTAGCTCATTCAGCAACAGAGATAATCACGATCTTAGCTCTTTTATCAAGAAATGCATGGAAAACAGTGTGCGTCTTATCATTGGAGTTGTCTTGTTAGGAAAATGAGTTAGGAGACAATTTAACGGTGTTTCTACATTAAGTTAGTGTGTCTCTTTTAGATCGGAATTGAATTAGCCCCCTAGCTCATTCAGCAACAGAGATAATCACGATCTTAGCTCTTTTAGCAAGAAATGCATGGAAAACAGTGTGCGTCTTATCATTGAGGTTGTCTTGTTAGGAAAATGAGTTAGGAGACAAAATAACGCAGTTTCTACATTAAGTTAGTGTGTCTCTTTTAGATCAGAGTTGAATAGCCCCCTAGCTCATTCAGCAATAGAGATAATCACGATCTTAGCTCTTTTAGCAAGAAATGCATGGAAAACAGTGTGCGTCTTATCATTGAGGTTGTCTAGTTAGGAAAATGAGTTAGGAGACAAAATAATTGTGTTTCTACATTAAGTTAGTGTGTCTCTTTAGATCGGAGTTAAATAGCCCCATAGCTCATTCAGCAACAGAGATAATCACGATCTTAGCTCTTTTAGCAAGAAATGCGTGGAAAACAGTGTGCGTCTTATCTTTGAGGTTGTCTTGTTAGGAAAATGAGTTAGGAGACAAAGTAACGGTGTTCCTACATTAAGTTAGTGAGTCTCTCTTAGATTAGAGTTGAATAGCCTCCTAGCTCATTCAGCAACAGAGATAATCACGATCTTAGCTCTTTTAGCAAGAAATACATGGAAAACAGTGTTCGTCTTATCATTGAGGTTGTCTTGTTAGGAATATGAGTTAGGAGACAAAATAACGGTGTTTCTACATTAAGTTAGTGTATCTCTTTTAGATCGGATTTGAATAGCCCCCTAGCTCATTCAGCAATAAAAATAATCACTATCTTAGCTCTTTTAGCAAGAAATGCATGGAAAACAGTGTTCGTCTTATAATTGAGGTTGTCTTGTTGTGAAAATGAGTTAGGAGACAAAATAACGGTGTTTCTACATTAAGTTAGTGTGTCTCTTTTAGATCGGAGTTGAATAGCCCCCTAGCTCATTCAGCAACAGAGATAATAACGATCTTAGCTCTTTTAGCAAGAAATGCATGGAAAACAGTGTTCGTCTTATCATTGAGGTTGTCTTGTTAGGAAAATGAGTTAGGAGACAAAATAACGGTGTTTCTACATTAAGTTAGTGTGTCTCTTTTAGATCGGAGTTGAATAGCCCCCTAGCTCATTCAGCAACAGAGATAATCACGATCTTAGCTCTTTTAGCAAGAAATGCATGGAAAACAGTGTTCGTCTTATCATTGAGGTTGTCTTGTTAGGAAAATGAGTTAGGAGACAAAATAACGGTGTTTCTACATTAAGTTAGTGTGTCTCTTTTAGATCGGAGTTGAATTAGCCCCCTAGCTCATTCAGCAAAAGAGATAATCACGATCTTAGCTCTTTTAGCAAGAAATGCATGGAAAACAGTGTTCGTCTTATCATTGAGGTTGTCTTGTTAGAAAATGAGTTAGGAGACAAAGTAACGGTGTTTCTACATTAAGTTAGTGTGTCTCTTTTAGATCGGAGTTGAATTAGCCCCCTTGCTCATTCAGCAACAGAGATAATCTCGATCTTAGCTCTTTTAGCAAGAAATGCATGGAAAACAGTGTGCGTCTTATCATTGAGGTTGTCTTGTTAGGAAAAGGAGTTAGGAGACAAAATAACGGTGTTTCTACATTAAGTTAGTGTGTCTCTTTTAGATCGGAGTTGAATTAGCCCCCTAGCTCATTCAGCAACAGAGATAATCACGATCTTAGCTTTTTTAGCAAGAAATGCATGGAAAACAGTGTGCGTGTTATCATTGAGGTTGTCTTGTTAGGAAAATGAGTTAGGAGACAAAATAACGGTGTTTCTACATTAAGTTAGTGTGTCTCTTTTAGATCGGAGTTGAATTAGCCCCCTAGCTCATTCAGCAACAGAGATAATCACGATCTTAGCTCTTTTAGCAAGAAATGCATGGAAAACAGTGTGCGTCTTATCATTGAGGTTGTCTTGTTAGGAAAATGAGTTAGGAGACAAATTAACGGTGTTTCTACATTAAGTTAGTGTGTCTCTTTTAGATCGGAGTTGAATTAGCCCCCTAGCTCATTCAGCAACAGAGATAATCACGATCTTAGCTCTATTAGCAAGAAATGCATGGAAAACAGTGTGCGTCTTATCATTGAGGTTGTCTTGTTAGGAAAATGGGTTAGGAGACAAAATAATTGTGTTTCTACATTAAATTAGTGTGTCTCTTTAGATCGGAGTTGAATAGCCCCATAGCTCATTCAGTAACAGAGATAATCACGATCTTAGCTCTTTTAGCAAGAAATGCGTGGAAAACAGTGTGCGTCTTATCTTTGAGGTTGTCTTGTTAGGAAAATGAGTTAGGAGACAAAGTAACGGTGTTCCTACATGAAGTTAGGGAGTCTCTCTTAGATTAGAGTTGAATAGCCTCCTAGCTCATTCAGCAACAGAGATAATCACGATCTTAGCTCTTTTAGCAAGAAATACATGGAAAACAGTGTTCGTCTTATCATTGAGGTTGTCTTGTTAGGAATATGAGTTAGGAGACAAAATAACGGTGTTTCTACATTAAGTTAGTGTATCTGTTTTAGATCGGATTTGAATAGCCCCCTAGCTCATTCAGCAATAAAAATAATCACTATCTTAGCTCTTTTAGCAAGAAATGCATGGAAAACAGTGTTCGTCTTATAATTGAGGTTGTCTTGTTGTGAAAATGAGTTAGGAGACAAAATAACGGTGTTTCTACATTAAGTTAGTGTGTCTCTTTTAGATCGGAGTTGAATAGCCCCCTAGCTCATTCAGCAACAGAGATAATCACGATCTTAGCTCTTTTAGCAAGAAATGCATGGAAAACAGTGTTCGTCTTATCATTGAGGTTGTCTTGTTAGGAAAATGAGTTAGGAGACAAAATAACGGTGTTTCTACATTAAGTTAGTGTGTCTCTTTTAGATCGGAGTTAAATAGCGCCCTAGCTCATTCAGCAACAGAGATAATCACGATCTTAGCTCTTTTAGCAAGAAATGCATGGAAAACAGTATTCGTCTTATCATTGAGGTTGTCTTGTTAGGAAAATGAGTTAGGAGACAAAATAACGGTGTTTCTACATTAAGTTAGTGTGTCTCTTTTAGATCGGAGTTGAATTAGCCCCATAGCTCATTCAGCAACAGAGATAATCACGATCTTAGCTCTTTTAGCAAGAAATGCATGGAAAACAGTGTGCGTCTTATCATTGAGTTTGTCTTGTTAGGAAAATGAGTTAGGAGACAAAATAACGGTGTTTCTACATTAAGTTAGTGTGTCTCTTTTAGATCGGAGTTGAATTAGCCCCCTAGCTCATTCAGCAACAGAGATAATCACGATCTTAGCTCTATTACCAAGAAATGCATGGAAAACAGTGTGCGTCTTATCATTGAGGTTGTCTTGTTAGGAAAATGAGTTAGGAGACAAAATAAATGTGTTTCTACATTAAGTTAGTGTGTCTCTTTAGATCGGAGTTAAATAGCCCCCTAGCTCATTCAGCAACAGAGATAATCACAATCTTAGCTCTTTTAGCAAGAAATGCATGGAAAACAGTGTGTGTCTTATCATTGAGGTTGTCTTGTTAGGAAAATGAGTTAGGAGACAAATTAACGGTGTTTCTACATTAAGTTAGTGTGTCTCTTTTAGATCGGAGTTGAATTAGCCCCCTAGCTCATTCAGCAACAGAGATAATCACGATCTTAGCTCTTTTAGCAAGAAATGCATGGAAAACAGTGTGCGTCTTATCATTGAGGTTGTCTTGTTAGGAAAATGAGTTAGGAGACAAAATAACGGTGTTTCTACATTAAGTTAGTGTGTCTCTTTTAGATCGGAGTTGAATTAGCCCCCTAGCTCATTCAGCAACAGAGATAATCACGATCTTAGCTCTTTTAGCAAGAAATGCATGGAAAACAGTGTGCGTCTTATCATTGAGGTTGTCTTGTTAGGAAAATGAGTTAGGAGACAAAATAACAGTGTTTCTACATTAAGTTAGTGTGTCTCATTTAGATCGGAGTTGAATTAGCCCCCTAGCTCAATCAGCAACAGAGATAATCACGATCTTAGCTCTTTTATCAAGAAATGCATGGAAAACAGTGTGCGTCTTATCATTGGAGTTGTATTGTTAGGAAAATGAGTTAGGAGACAATTTAACGGTGTTTCTACATTAAGTTAGTGTGTCTCTTTTAGATCGGAATTGAATTAGCCCCCTAGCTCATTCAGCAACAGAGATAATCACGATCTTAGCTCTTTTAGCAAGAAATGCATGGAAAACAGTGTGCGTCTTATCATTCAGGTTGTCTTGTTAGGAAAATGAGTTAGGAGACAAAATAACGCAGTTTCTACATTAAGTTAGTGTGTCTCTTTTAGATCAGAGTTGAATAGCCCCCTAGCTCATTCAGCAATAGAGATAATCACGATCTTAGCTCTTTTAGCAAGAAATGCATGGAAAACAGTGTTCGTCTTATCATTGAGGTTGTCTTGTTAGGAAAATGAGTTAGGAGACAAAATAACGGTGTTTCTACATTGAGTTAGTGTGTCTCTTTAGATCGGAGTTAAATAGCGCCCTAGCTCATTCAGCAACAGAGATAATCACGATCTTAGCTCTTTTAGCAAGAAATGCATGGAAAACAGTGTTCGTCTTATCATTGAGGTTGTCTTGTTAGGAAAATGAGTTAGGAGACAAAATAACGGTGTTTCTACATTAAGTTAGTGTGTCTCTTTTAGATCGGAGTTGAATTAGCCCTCTAGCTCATTCAGCAACAGAGATAATCACGATCTTAGCTCTTTTAGCAAGAAATGCATGGAAAACAGTGTGCGTCTTTTTATTGAGGTTGTCTTGTTAGGAAAATGAGTTAGGAGACAAATTAACGGTGTTTCTACATTAAGTTAGTGTGTCTCTTTTAGATCGGAGTTGAATTAGCCCCCTAGCTCATTCAGCAACAGAGATAATCACGATCTTAGCTCTTTTAGCAAGAAATGCATGGAAAACAGTGTGCGTCTTATCATTGAGGTTGTCTTGTTAGGAAAATGAGTTAGGAGACAAAATAACGGTGTTTCTACATTAAGTTAGTGTGTCTCTTTTAGATCGGAGTTGAATTAGCCGCCTAGCTCATTCAGCAACAGAGATAATCACGATCTTAGCTCTTTTAGCAAGAAATGCATGGAAAACAGTGTGCGTCTTATCATTGAGGTTGTCTTGTTAGGAAAATGAGTTAGGAGACAAAATAACGGTGTTTCTACATTAAGTTAGTGTGTCTCTTTTAGATCGGAGTTGAATTAGCCCCCTAGCTCATTCAGCAACAGAGATAATCACGATCTTAGCTCTTTTATCAAGAAATGCATGGAAAACAGTGTGCGTCTTATCATTGGAGTTGTCTTGTTAGGAAAATGAGTTAGGAGACAATTTAACGGTGTTTCTACATTAAGTTAGTATGTCTCTTTTAGATCGGAATTGAATTAGCCCCCTAGCTCATTCAGCAACAGAGATAATCACGATCTTAGCTCTTTTAGCAAGAAATGCATGGAAAACAGTGTGCATCTTATCATTGAGGTTGTCTTGTTAGGAAAATGAGTTAGGAGACAAAATAACGGTGTTTCTACATTAAGTTAGTGTGTCTCTTTTAGATCGGAGTTGAATTAGCCCCCTAGCTCATTCAGCAACAGAGATAATCACGATCTTAGCTCTTTTAGCAAGAAATGCATGGAAAACAGTGTGCGTCTTATCATTCAGGTTGTCTTGTTAGGAAAATGAGTTAGGAGACAAAATAACGCAGTTTCTACATTAAGTTAGTGTGTCTCTTTTAGATCAGAGTTGAATAGCCCCCTAGCTCATTCAGCAATAGAGATAATCACGATCTTAGCTCTTTTAGCAAGAAATGCATGGAAAACAGTGTTCGTCTTATCATTGAGGTTGTCTTGTTAGGAAAATGAGTTAGGAGACAAAATAACGGTGTTTCTACATTAAGTTAGTGTGTCTCTTTTAGATCGGAGTTGAATTAGCCCTCTAGCTCATTCAGCAACAGAGATAATCACGATCTTAGCTCTTTTAGCAAGAAATGCATGGAAAACAGTGTGCGTCTTTTTATTGAGGTTGTCTTGTTAGGAAAATGAGTTAGGAGACAAATTAACGGTGTTTCTACATTAAGTTAGTGTGTCTCTTTTAGATCGGAGTTGAATTAGCCCCCTAGCTCATTCAGCAACAGAGATAATCACGATCTTAGCTCTTTTAGCAAGAAATGCATGGAAAACAGTGTGCGTCTTATCATTGAGGTTGTCTTGTTAGGAAAATGAGTTAGGAGACAAAATAACGGTGTTTCTACATTAAGTTAGTGTGTCTCTTTTAGATCGGAGTTGAATTAGCCGCCTAGCTCATTCAGCAACAGAGATAATCACGATCTTAGCTCTTTTAGCAAGAAATGCATGGAAAACAGTGTGCGTCTTATCATTGAGGTTGTCTTGTTAGGAAAATGAGTTAGGAGACAAAATAACGGTGTTTCTACATTAAGTTAGTGTGTCTCTTTTAGATCGGAGTTGAATTAGCCCCCTAGCTCATTCAGCAACAGAGATAATCACGATCTTAGCTCTTTTAGCAAGAAATGCATGGAAAACAGTGTGCGTCTTATCATTGGAGTTGTCTTGTTAGGAAAATGAGTTAGGAGACAATTTAACGGTGTTTCTACATTAAGTTAGTGTGTCTCTTTTAGATCGGAATTGAATTAGCCCCCTAGCTCATTCAGCAACAGAGATAATCACGATCTTAGCTCTTTTAGCAAGAAATGCATGGAAAACAGTGTGCGTCTTATCATTGAGGTTGTCTTGTTAGGAAAATGAGTTAGGAGACAAAATAACGCAGTTTCTACATTAAGTTAGTGTGTCTCTTTTAGATCAGAGTTGAATAGCCCCCTAGCTCATTCAGCAATAGAGATAATCACGATCTTAGCTCTTTTAGCAAGAAATGCATGGAAAACAGTGTGCGTCTTATCATTGAGGTTGTCTAGTTAGGAAAATGAGTTAGGAGACAAAATAATTGTGTTTCTACATTAAGTTAGTGTGTCTCTTTAGATCGGAGTTAAATAGCCCCATAGCTCATTCAGCAACAGAGATAATCACGATCTTAGCTCTTTTAGCAAGAAATGCGTGGAAAACAGTGTGCGTCTTATCTTTGAGGTTGTCTTGTTAGGAAAATGAGTTAGGAGACAAAGTAACGGTGTTCCTACATTAAGTTAGTGAGTCTCTCTTAGATTAGAGTTGAATAGCCTCCTAGCTCATTCAGCAACAGAGATAATCACGATCTTAGCTCTTTTAGCAAGAAATACATGGAAAACAGTGTTCGTCTTATCATTGAGGTTGTCTTGTTAGGAATATGAGTTAGGAGACAAAATAACGGTGTTTCTACATTAAGTTAGTGTATCTCTTTTAGATCGGATTTGAATAGCCCCCTAGCTCATTCAGCAATAAAAATAATCACTATCTTAGCTCTTTTAGCAAGAAATGCATGGAAAACAGTGTTCGTCTTATAATTGAGGTTGTCTTGTTGTGAAAATGAGTTAGGAGACAAAATAACGGTGTTTCTACATTAAGTTAGTGTGTCTCTTTTAGATCGGAGTTGAATAGCCCCCTAGCTCATTCAGCAACAGAGATAATAACGATCTTAGCTCTTTTAGCAAGAAATGCATGGAAAACAGTGTTCGTCTTATCATTGAGGTTGTCTTGTTAGGAAAATGAGTTAGGAGACAAAATAACGGTGTTTCTACATTAAGTTAGTGTGTCTCTTTTAGATCGGAGTTGAATAGCCCCCTAGCTCATTCAGCAACAGAGATAATCACGATCTTAGCTCTTTTAGCAAGAAATGCATGGAAAACAGTGTTCGTCTTATCATTGAGGTTGTCTTGTTAGGAAAATGAGTTAGGAGACAAAATAACGGTGTTTCTACATTAAGTTAGTGTGTCTCTTTTAGATCGGAGTTGAATTAGCCCCCTAGCTCATTCAGCAAAAGAGATAATCACGATCTTAGCTCTTTTAGCAAGAAATGCATGGAAAACAGTGTTCGTCTTATCATTGAGGTTGTCTTGTTAGAAAATGAGTTAGGAGACAAAGTAACGGTGTTTCTACATTAAGTTAGTGTGTCTCTTTTAGATCGGAGTTGAATTAGCCCCCTTGCTCATTCAGCAACAGAGATAATCTCGATCTTAGCTCTTTTAGCAAGAAATGCATGGAAAACAGTGTGCGTCTTATCATTGAGGTTGTCTTGTTAGGAAAAGGAGTTAGGAGACAAAATAACGGTGTTTCTACATTAAGTTAGTGTGTCTCTTTTAGATCGGAGTTGAATTAGCCCCCTAGCTCATTCAGCAACAGAGATAATCACGATCTTAGCTTTTTTAGCAAGAAATGCATGGAAAACAGTGTGCGTGTTATCATTGAGGTTGTCTTGTTAGGAAAATGAGTTAGGAGACAAAATAACGGTGTTTCTACATTAAGTTAGTGTGTCTCTTTTAGATCGGAGTTGAATTAGCCCCCTAGCTCATTCAGCAACAGAGATAATCACGATCTTAGCTCTTTTAGCAAGAAATGCATGGAAAACAGTGTGCGTCTTATCATTGAGGTTGTCTTGTTAGGAAAATGAGTTAGGAGACAAATTAACGGTGTTTCTACATTAAGTTAGTGTGTCTCTTTTAGATCGGAGTTGAATTAGCCCCCTAGCTCATTCAGCAACAGAGATAATCACGATCTTAGCTCTATTAGCAAGAAATGCATGGAAAACAGTGTGCGTCTTATCATTGAGGTTGTCTTGTTAGGAAAATGGGTTAGGAGACAAAATAATTGTGTTTCTACATTAAATTAGTGTGTCTCTTTAGATCGGAGTTAAATAGCCCCATAGCTCATTCAGTAACAGAGATAATCACGATCTTAGCTCTTTTAGCAAGAAATGCGTGGAAAACAGTGTGCGTCTTATCTTTGAGGTTGTCTTGTTAGGAAAATGAGTTAGGAGACAAAGTAACGGTGTTCCTACATGAAGTTAGGGAGTCTCTCTTAGATTAGAGTTGAATAGCCTCCTAGCTCATTCAGCAACAGAGATAATCACGATCTTAGCTCTTTTAGCAAGAAATACATGGAAAACAGTGTTCGTCTTATCATTGAGGTTGTCTTGTTAGGAATATGAGTTAGGAGACAAAATAACGGTGTTTCTACATTAAGTTAGTGTATCTGTTTTAGATCGGATTTGAATAGCCCCCTAGCTCATTCAGCAATAAAAATAATCACTATCTTAGCTCTTTTAGCAAGAAATGCATGGAAAACAGTGTTTGTCTTATAATTGAGGTTGTCTTGTTGTGAAAATGAGTTAGGAGACAAAATAACGGTGTTTCTACATTAAGTTAGTGTGTCTCTTTTAGATCGGAGTTGAATAGCCCCCTAGCTCATTCAGCAACAGAGATAATCACGATCTTAGCTCTTTTAGCAAGAAATGCATGGAAAACAGTGTTCGTCTTATCATTGAGGTTGTCTTGTTAGGAAAATGAGTTAGGAGACAAAATAACGGTGTTTCTACATTAAGTTAGTGTGTCTCTTTTAGATCGGAGTTAAATAGCGCCCTAGCTCATTCAGCAACAGAGATAATCACGATCTTAGCTCTTTTAGCAAGAAATGCATGGAAAACAGTATTCGTCTTATCATTGAGGTTGTCTTGTTAGGAAAATGAGTTAGGAGACAAAATAACGGTGTTTCTACATTAAGTTAGTGTGTCTCTTTTAGATCGGAGTTGAATTAGCCCCATAGCTCATTCAGCAACAGAGATAATCACGATCTTAGCTCTTTTAGCAAGAAATGCATGGAAAACAGTGTGCGTCTTATCATTGAGTTTGTCTTGTTAGGAAAATGAGTTAGGAGACAAAATAACGGTGTTTCTACATTAAGTTAGTGTGTCTCTTTTAGATCGGAGTTGAATTAGCCCCCTAGCTCATTCAGCAACAGAGATAATCACGATCTTAGCTCTATTACCAAGAAATGCATGGAAAACAGTGTGCGTCTTATCATTGAGGTTGTCTTGTTAGGAAAATGAGTTAGGAGACAAAATAAATGTGTTTCTACATTAAGTTAGTGTGTCTCTTTAGATCGGAGTTAAATAGCCCCCTAGCTCATTCAGCAACAGAGATAATCACAATCTTAGCTCTTTTAGCAAGAAATGCATGGAAAACAGTGTGTGTCTTATCATTGAGGTTGTCTTGTTAGGAAAATGAGTTAGGAGACAAATTAACGGTGTTTCTACATTAAGTTAGTGTGTCTCTTTTAGATCGGAGTTGAATTAGCCCCCTAGCTCATTCAGCAACAGAGATAATCACGATCTTAGCTCTTTTAGCAAGAAATGCATGGAAAACAGTGTGCGTCTTATCATTGAGGTTGTCTTGTTAGGAAAATGAGTTAGGAGACAAAATAACGGTGTTTCTACATTAAGTTAGTGTGTCTCTTTTAGATCGGAGTTGAATTAGCCCCCTAGCTCATTCAGCAACAGAGATAATCACGATCTTAGCTCTTTTAGCAAGAAATGCATGGAAAACAGTGTGCGTCTTATCATTGAGGTTGTCTTGTTAGGAAAATGAGTTAGGAGACAAAATAACAGTGTTTCTACATTAAGTTAGTGTGTCTCATTTAGATCGGAGTTGAATTAGCCCCCTAGCTCATTCAGCAACAGAGATAATCACGATCCTAGCTCTTTTATCAAGAAATGCATGGAAAACAGTGTGCGTCTTATCATTGGAGTTGTATTGTTAGGAAAATGAGTTAGGAGACAATTTAACGGTGTTTCTACATTAAGTTAGTGTGTCTCTTTTAGATCGGAATTGAATTAGCCCCCTAGCTCATTCAGCAACACAGATAATCACGATCTTAGCTCTTTTAGCAAGAAATGCATGGAAAACAGTGTGCGTCTTATCATTCAGGTTGTCTTGTTAGGAAAATGAGTTAGGAGACAAAATAACGCAGTTTCTACATTAAGTTAGTGTGTCTCTTTTAGATCAGAGTTGAATAGCCCCCTAGCTCATTCAGCAATAGAGATAATCACGATCTTAGCTCTTTTAGCAAGAAATGCATGGAAAACAGTGTTCGTCTTATCATTGAGGTTGTCTTGTTAGGAAAATGAGTTAGGAGACAAAATAACGGTGTTTCTACATTGAGTTAGTGTGTCTCTTTAGATCGGAGTTAAATAGCGCCCTAGCTCATTCAGCAACAGAGATAATCACGATCTTAGCTCTTTTAGCAAGAAATGCATGGAAAACAGTGTTCGTCTTATCATTGAGGTTGTCTTGTTAGGAAAATGAGTTAGGAGACAAAATAACGGTGTTTCTACATTAAGTTAGTGTGTCTCTTTTAGATCGGAGTTGAATTAGCCCTCTAGCTCATTCAGCAACAGAGATAATCACGATCTTAGCTCTTTTAGCAAGAAATGCATGGAAAACAGTGTGCGTCTTTTTATTGAGGTTGTCTTGTTAGGAAAATGAGTTAGGAGACAAATTAACGGTGTTTCTACATTAAGTTAGTGTGTCTCTTTTAGATCGGAGTTGAATTAGCCCCCTAGCTCATTCAGCAACAGAGATAATCACGATCTTAGCTCTTTTAGCAAGAAATGCATGGAAAACAGTGTGCGTCTTATCATTGAGGTTGTCTTGTTAGGAAAATGAGTTAGGAGACAAAATAACGGTGTTTCTACATTAAGTTAGTGTGTCTCTTTTAGATCGGAGTTGAATTAGCCGCCTAGCTCATTCAGCAACAGAGATAATCACGATCTTAGCTCTTTTAGCAAGAAATGCATGGAAAACAGAGTGCGTCTTATCATTGAGGTTGTCTTGTTAGGAAAATGAGTTAGGAGACAAAATAACGGTGTTTCTACATTAAGTTAGTGTGTCTCTTTTAGATCGGAGTTGAATTAGCCCCCTAGCTCATTCAGCAACAGAGATAATCACGATCTTAGCTCTTTTATCAAGAAATGCATGGAAAACAGTGTGCGTCTTATCATTGGAGTTGTCTTGTTAGGAAAATGAGTTAGGAGACAATTTAACGGTGTTTCTACATTAAGTTAGTGTGTCTCTTTTAGATCGGAGTTGAATTAGCCCCCTAGCTCATTCAGCAACAGAGATAATCACGATCTTAGCTCTTTTAGCAAGAAATGCATGGAAAACAGTGTGCGTCTTATCATTGAGGTTGTCTTGTTAGGAAAATGAGTTAGGAGACAAAATAACGCAGTTTCTACATTAAGTTAGTGTGTCTCTTTTAGATCAGAGTTGAATTAGCCCCCTAGCTCATTCAGCAATAGAGATAATCACGATCTTAGCTCTTTTAGCAAGAAATGCATGGAAAACAGTGTGCGTCTTATCATTGAGGTTGTCTTGTTAGGAAAATGAGTTAGGAGACAAAATAACGGTGTTTCTACATTAAGTTAGTGTGTCTCTTTTAGATCGGAGTTGAATTAGCCCCCTAGCTCATTCAGCAACAGAGATAATCACGATCTTAGCTCTTTTAGCAAGAAATGCATGGAAAACAGTGTGCGTCTTTTTATTGAGGTTGTCTTGTTAGGAAAATGAGTTAGGAGACAAAATAACGGTGTTTCTACATTAAGTTAGTGTGTCTCTTTTAGATCGGAGTTGAATTAGCCCCCTAGCTCATTCAGCAACAGAGATAATCATGATCTTAGCTCTTTTAGCAAGAAATGCATGGAAAACAGTGTGCGTCTTATCATTGAGGTTGTCTTGTTAGGAAAATGAGTTAGGAGACAAATTAACAGTGTTTCTACATTAAGTTAGTGTGTCTCTTTTAGATCGGAGTTGAATTAGCCCCCTAGCTCATTCAGCAACAGAGATAATCACGATCTTAGCTCTTTTAGTAAGAAATGCATGGAAAACAGTGTGCGTCTTATCATTGAGGTTGTCTTGTTAGGAAAATGAGTTAGGAGACAAAATAACGGTGTTTCTACATTAAGTTAGTGTGTCTCTTTTAGATCGGAGTTGAATTAGCCGCCTAGCTCATTCAGCAACAGAGATAATCACGATCTTAGCTCTTTTAGCAAGAAATGCATGGAAAACAGTGTGCGTCTTATCATTGAGGTTGTCTTGTTAGGAAAATGAGTTAGGAGACAAAATAACGGTGTTTCTACATTAAGTTAGTGTGTCTCTTTTAGATCGGAGTTGAATTAGCCCCCTAGCTCATTCAGCAACAGAGATAATCACGATCTTAGCTCTTTTATCAAGAAATGCATGGAAAACAGTGTGCGTCTTATCATTGGAGTTGTCTTGTTAGGAAAATGAGTTAGGAGACAATTTAACGGTGTGTCTACATTAAGTTAGTGTGTCTCTTTTAGATCGGAATTGAATTAGCCCCCTAGCTCATTCAGCAACAGAGATAATCACGATCTTAGCTCTTTTAGCAAGAAATGCATGGAAAACAGTGTGCGTCTTATCATTGAGGTTGTCTTGTTAGGAAAATGAGTTAGGAGACAAAATAACGCAGTTTCTACATTAAGTTAGTGTGTCTCTTTTAGATCAGAGTTGAATAGCCCCCTAGCTCATTCAGCAATAGAGATAATCACGATCTTAGCTCTTTTAGCAAGAAATGCATGGAAAACAGTGTTCGTCTTATCATTGAGGTTGTCTTGTTAGGAAAATGAGTTAGGAGACAAAATAACGGTGTTTCTACATTAAGTTAGTGTGTCTCTTTTAGATCGGAGTTGTATTAGCCCCCTTGCTCATTCAGCAACAGAGATAATCACAATCTTAGCTCTTTTAGCAAGAAATGCATGGAAAACAGTGTGCGTCTTATCATTGAGGTTGTCTTGTTAGGAAAATGAGTTAGGAGACAAAATAACGGTGTTTCTACATTAAGTTAGTGTGTCTCTTTTAGATCGGAGTTGAATTAGCCCCCTAGCTCATTCAGCAACAGAGATAATCACGATCTTAGCTCTTTTAGCAAGAAATGCATGGAAAACAGTGTGCGTCTTATCATTGAGGTTGTCTTGTTAGGAAAATGAGTTAGGAGACAAAATAACGGTGTTTCTACATTAAGTTAGTGTGTCTCTTTTAGATCGGAGTTGAATTAGCCCCCTAGCTCATTCAGCAACAGAGATAATCACGATCTTAGCTCTATTACCAAGAAATGCATGGAAAACAGTGTGCGTCTTATCATTGAGGTTGTCTTGTTAGGAAAATGAGTTAGGAGACAAAATAACGGTGTTTCTACATTAAGTTAGTGTGTCTCTTTTAGATCGGAGTTGAATTAGCCCCCTAGCTCATTCAGCAACAGAGATAATCACGATCTTAGCTCTTTTAGCAAGAAATGCATGGAAAACAGTGTGCGTCTTTTTATTGAGGTTGTCTTGTTAGGAATATGAGTTAGGAGACAAAATAACGGTGTTTCTACATTAAGTTAGTGTGTCTCTTTTAGATCGGAGTTGAATTAGCCCCCTAGCTCATTCAGCAACAGAGATAATCATGATCTTAGCTCTTTTAGCAAGAAATGCATGGAAAACAGTGTGCGTCTTATCATTGAGGTTGTCTTGTTAGGAAAATGAGTTAGGAGACAAAATAACGGTGTTTCTACATTAAGTTAGTGTGTCTCTTTTAGATCGGAGTTGAATTAGCCCCCTAGCTCATTCAGCAACAGAGATAATCACGATCTTAGCTCTATTACCAAGAAATGCATGGAAAACAGTGTGCGTCTTATCATTGAGGTTGTCTTGTTAGGAAAATGAGTTAGGAGACAAAATAAATGTGTTTCTACATTAAGTTAGTGTGTCTCTTTAGATCGGAGTTAAATAGCCCCCTAGCTCATTCAGCAACAGAGATAATCACGATCTTAGCTCTTTTAGCAAGAAATGCATGGAAAACAGTGTGCGTCTTATCATTGAGGTTGTCTTGTTAGGAAAATGAGTTAGGAGACAAATTAACGGTGTTTCTACATTAAGTTAGTGTGTCTCTTTTAGATCGGAGTTGAATTAGCCCCCTAGCTCATTCAGCAACAGAGATAATCACGATCTTAGCTCTTTTAGCAAGAAATGCATGGAAAACAGTGTGCGTCTTATCATTGAGGTTGTCTTGTTAGGAAAATGAGTTAGGAGACAAAATAACGGTGTTTCTACATTAAGTCAGTGTGTCTCTTTTAGATCGGAGTTGAATTAGCCCCCTAGCTCATTCAGCAACAGAGATAATCACGATCTTAGCTCTTTTAGCAAGAAATGCATGGAAAACAGTGTGCGTCTTATCATTGAGGTTGTCTTGTTAGGAAAATGAGTTAGGAGACAAAATAACAGTGTTTCTACATTAAGTTAGTGTGTCTCTTTTAGATCGGAGTTGAATTAGCCCCCTAGCTCATTCAGCAACAGAGATAATCACGATCTTAGCTCTTTTATCAAGAAATGCATGGAAAACAGTGTGCGTCTTATCATTGGAGTTGTCTTGTTAGGAAAATGAGTTAGGAGACAATTTAACGGTGTGTCTACATTAAGTTAGTGTGTCTCTTTTAGATCGGAATTGAATTAGCCCCCTAGCTCATTCAGCAACAGAGATAATCACGATCTTAGCTCTTTTAGCAAGAAATGCATGGAAAACAGTGTGCGTCTTATCATTGAGGTTGTCTTGTTAGGAAAATGAGTTAGGAGACAAAATAACGCAGTTTCTACATTAAGTTAGTGTGTCTCTTTTAGATCAGAGTTGAATAGCCCCCTAGCTCATTCAGCAATAGAGATAATCACGATCTTAGCTCTTTTAGCAAGAAATGCATGGAAAACAGTGTTCGTCTTATCATTGAGGTTGTCTTGTTAGGAAAATGAGTTAGGAGACAAAATAACGGTGTTTCTACATTGAGTTAGTGTGTCTCTTTAGATCGGAGTTAAATAGCGCCCTAGCTCATTCAGCAACAGAGATAATCACGATCTTAGCTCTTTTAGCAAGAAATGCATGGAAAACAGTGTTCGTCTTATCATTGAGGTTGTCTTGTTAGGAAAATGAGTTAGGAGACAAAATAACGGTGTTTCTACATTAAGTTAGTGTGTCTCTTTTAGATCGGAGTTGAATTAGCCCTCTAGCTCATTCAGCAACAGAGATAATCACGATCTTAGCTCTTTTAGCAAGAAATGCATGGAAAACAGTGTGCGTCTTTTTATTGAGGTTGTCTTGTTAGGAAAATGAGTTAGGAGACAAAATAACGGTGTTTCTACATTAAGTTAGTGTGTCTCTTTTAGATCGGAGTTGAATTAGCCCCCTAGCTCATTCAGCAACAGAGATAATCATGATCTTAGCTCTTTTAGCAAGAAATGCATGGAAAACAGTGTGCGTCTTATCATTGAGGTTGTCTTGTTAGGAAAATGAGTTAGGAGACAAATTAACGGTGTTTCTACATTAAGTTAGTGTGTCTCTTTTAGATCGGAGTTGAATTAGCCCCCTAGCTCATTCAGCAACAGAGATAATCACGATCTTAGCTCTTTTAGTAAGAAATGCATGGAAAACAGTGTGCGTCTTATCACTGAGGTTGTCTTGTTAGGAAAATGAGTTAGGAGACAAAATAACGGTGTTTCTACATTAAGTTAGTGTGTCTCTTTTAGATCGGAGTTGAATTAGCCACCTAGCTCATTCAGCAACAGAGATAATCACGATCTTAGCTCTTTTAGCAAGAAATGCATGGAAAACAGTGTGCGTCTTATCATTGAGGTTGTCTTGTTAGGAAAATGAGTTAGGAGACAAAATAACGGTGTTTCTACATTAAGTTAGTGTGTCTCTTTTAGATCGGAGTTGAATTAGCCCCCTAGCTCATTCAGCAACAGAGATAATCACGATCTTAGCTCTTTTATCAAGAAATGCATGGAAAACAGTGTGCGTCTTATCATTGGAGTTGTCTTGTTAGGAAAATGAGTTAGGAGACAATTTAACGGTGTTTCTACATTAAGTTAGTGTGTCTCTTTTAGATCGGAATTGAATTAGCCCCCTAGCTCATTCAGCAACAGAGATAATCACGATCTTAGCTCTTTTATCAAGAAATGCATGGAAAACAGTGTGCGTCTTATCATTGAGGTTGTCTTGTTAGGAAAATGAGTTAGGAGACAAAATAACGCAGTTTCTAAATTAAGTTAGTGTGTCTCTTTTAGATCAGAGTTGAATAGCCCCCTAGCTCATTCAGCAATAGAGATAATCACGATCTTAGCTCTTTTAGCAAGAAATGCATGGAAAACAGTGTTCGTCTTATCATTGAGGTTGTCTTGTTAGGAAAATGAGTTAGGAGACAAAATAACGGTGTTTCTACATTAAGTTAGTGTGTCTCTTTTAGATCGGAGTTGAATTAGCCCCCTAGCTCATTCAGCAACAGAGATAATCACGATCTTAGCTCTTTTAGCAAGAAATGCATGGAAAACAGTGTGCGTCTTTTTATTGAGGTTGTCTTGTTAGGAAAATGAGTTAGGAGACAAAATAACGGTGTTTCTACATTAAGTTAGTGTGTCTCTTTTAGATCGCAGTTGAATTAGCCCCCTAGCTCATTCAGCAACAGAGATAATCATGATCTTAGCTCTTTTAGCAAGAAATGCATGGAAAACAGTGTGCGTCTTATCATTGAGGTTGTCTTGTTAGGAAAATGAGTTAGGAGACAAAATAACGGTGTTTCTACATTAAGTTAGTGTGTCTCTTTTAGATCGGAGTTGAATTAGCCCCCTAGCTCATTCAGCAACAGAGATAATCACGATCTTAGCTCTTTTATCAAGAAATGCATGGAAAACAGTGTGCGTCTTATCATTGGAGTTGTCTTGTTAGGAAAATGAGTTAGGAGACAATTTAACGGTGTGTCTACATTAAGTTAGTGTGTCTCTTTTAGATCGGAATTGAATTAGCCCCCTAGCTCATTCAGCAACAGAGATAATCACGATCTTAGCTCTTTTAGCAAGAAATGCATGGAAAACAGTGTGCGTCTTATCATTGAGGTTGTCTTGTTAGGAAAATGAGTTAGGAGACAAAATAACGCAGTTTCTACATTAAGTTAGTGTGTCTCTTTTAGATCAGAGTTGAATAGCCCCCTAGCTCATTCAGCAATAGAGATAATCACGATCTTAGCTCTTTTAGCAAGAAATGCATGGAAAACAGTGTTCGTCTTATCATTGAGGTTGTCTTGTTAGGAAAATGAGTTAGGAGACAAAATAACGGTGTTTCTACATTAAGTTAGTGTGTCTCTTTTAGATCGGAGTTGAATTAGCCCCCTTGCTCATTCAGCAACAGAGATAATCACGATCTTAGCTCTTTTAGCAAGAAATGCATGGAAAACAGTGTGCGTCTTATCATTGAGGTTGTCTTGTTAGGAAAATGAGTTAGGAGACAAAATAACGGTGTTTCTACATTAAGTTAGTGTGTCTCTTTTAGATCGGAGTTGAATTAGCCCCCTAGCTCATTCAGCAACAGAGATAATCACGATCTTAGCTCTTTTAGCAAGAAATGCATGGAAAACAGTGTGCGTCTTATCATTGAGGTTGTCTTGTTAGGAAAATGAGTTAGGAGACAAAATAACGGTGTTTCTACATTAAGTTAGTGTGTCTCTTTTAGATCGGAGTTGAATTAGCCCCCTAGCTCATTCAGCAACAGAGATAATCACGATCTTAGCTCTATTACCAAGAAATGCATGGAAAACAGTGTGCGTCTTATCATTGAGGTTGTCTTGTTAGGAAAATGAGTTAGGAGACAAAATAAATGTGTTTCTACATTAAGTTAGTGTGTCTCTTTAGATCGGAGTTAAATAGCCCCCTAGCTCATTCAGCAACAGAGATAATCACGATCTTAGCTCTTTTAGCAAGAAATGCATGGAAAACAGTGTGCGTCTTATCATTGAGGTTGTCTTGTTAGGAAAATGAGTTAGGAGACAAATTAACGGTGTTTCTACATTAAGTTAGTGTGTCTCTTTTAGATCGGAGTTGAATTAGCCCCCTAGCTCATTCAGCAACAGAGATAATCACGATCTTAGCTCTTTTAGCAAGAAATGCATGGAAAACAGTGTGCGTCTTATCATTGAGGTTGTCTTGTTAGGAAAATGAGTTAGGAGACAAAATAACGGTGTTTCTACATTAAGTCAGTGTGTCTCTTTTAGATCGGAGTTGAATTAGCCCCCTAGCTCATTCAGCAACAGAGATAATCACGATCTTAGCTCTTTTAGCAAGAAATGCATGGAAAACAGTGTGCGTCTTATCATTGAGGTTGTCTTGTTAGGAAAATGAGTTAGGAGACAAAATAACAGTGTTTCTACATTAAGTTAGTGTGTCTCTTTTAGATCGGAGTTGAATTAGCCCCCTAGCTCATTCAGCAACAGAGATAATCACGATCTTAGCTCTTTTATCAAGAAATGCATGGAAAACAGTGTGCGTCTTATCATTGGAGTTGTCTTGTTAGGAAAATGAGTTAGGAGACAATTTAACGGTGTTTCTACATTAAGTTAGTGTGTCTCTTTTAGATCGGAATTGAATTAGCCCCCTAGCTCATTCAGCAACAGAGATAATCACGATCTTAGCTCTTTTAGCAAGAAATGCATCGAAAACAGTGTGCGTCTTATCATTCAGGTTGTCTTGTTAGGAAAACGAGTTAGGAGACAAAATAACGCAGTTTCTACATTAAGTTAGTGTGTCTCTTTTAGATCAGAGTTGAATAGCCCCCTAGCTCATTCAGCAACAGAGATAATCACGATCTTAGCTCTTTTATCAAGAAATGCATGGAAAACAGTGTGCGTCTTATCATTGAGGTTGTCTTGTTAGGAAAATGAGTTAGGAGACAATTTAACGGTGTTTCTACATTAAGTTAGTGTGTCTCTTTTACATCGGAATTGAATTAGCCCCCTAGCTCATTCAGCAACAGAGATAATCACGATCTTAGCTCTTTTAGCAAGAAATGCATGGAAAACAGTGTGCGTCTTATCATTGAGGTTGTCTTGTTAGGAAAATGAGTTAGGAGACAAAATAACGCAGTTTCTACATTAAGTTAGTGTGTCTCTTTTAGATCAGAGTTGAATAGCCCCCTAGCTCATTCAGCAATAGAGATAATCACGATCTTAGCTCTTTTAGCAAGAAATGCATGGAAAACAGTGTTAGTCTTATCATTGAGGTTGTCTTGTTAGGAAAATGAGTTAGGAGACAAAATAACGGTGTTTCTACATTGAGTTAGTGTGTCTCTTTAGATCGGAGTTAAATAGCGCCCTAGCTCATTCAGCAACAGAGATAATCACGATCTTAGCTCTTTTAGCAAGAAATGCATGGAAAACAGTGTTCGTCTTATCATTGAGGTTGTCTTGTTAGGAAAATGAGTTAGGAGACAAAATAACGGTGTTTCTACATTAAGTTAGTGTGTCTCTTTTAGATCGGAGTTGAATTAGCCCTCTAGCTCATTCAGCAACAGAGATAATCACGATCTTAGCTCTTTTAGCAAGAAATGCATGGAAAACAGTGTGCGTCTTTTTATTGAGGTTGTCTTGTTAGGAAAATGAGTTAGGAGACAAAATAACGGTGTTTCTACATTAAGTTAGTGTGTCTCTTTTAGATCGGAGTTGAATTAGCCCCCTAGCTCATTCAGCAACAGAGATAATCATGATCTTAGCTCTTTTAGCAAGAAATGCATGGAAAACAGTGTGCGTCTTATCATTGAGGTTGTCTTGTTAGGAAAATGAGTTAGGAGACAAATTAACGGTGTTTCTACATTAAGTTAGTGTGTCTCTTTTAGATCGGAGTTGAATTAGCCCCCTAGCTCATTCAGCAACAGAGATAATCACGATCTTAGCTCTTTTAGTAAGAAATGCATGGAAAACAGTGTGCGTCTTATCACTGAGGTTGTCTTGTTAGGAAAATGAGTTAGGAGACAAAATAACGGTGTTTCTACATTAAGTTAGTGTGTCTCTTTTAGATCGGAGTTGAATTAGCCACCTAGCTCATTCAGCAACAGAGATAATCACGATCTTAGCTCTTTTAGCAAGAAATGCATGGAAAACAGTGTGCGTCTTATCATTGAGGTTGTCTTGTTAGGAAAATGAGTTAGGAGACAAAATAACGGTGTTTCTACATTAAGTTAGTGTGTCTCTTTTAGATCGGAGTTGAATTAGCCCCCTAGCTCATTCAGCAACAGAGATAATCACGATCTTAGCTCTTTTATCAAGAAATGCATGGAAAACAGTGTGCGTCTTATCATTGGAGTTGTCTTGTTAGGAAAATGAGTTAGGAGACAATTTAACGGTGTTTCTACATTAAGTTAGTGTGTCTCTTTTAGATCGGAATTGAATTAGCCCCCTAGCTCATTCAGCAACAGAGATAATCACGATCTTAGCTCTTTTAGCAAGAAATGCATGGAAAACAGTGTGCGTCTTATCATTGAGGTTGTCTTGTTAGGAAAATGAGTTAGGAGACAAAATAACGCAGTTTCTACATTAAGTTAGTGTGTCTCTTTTAGATCAGAGTTGAATAGCCCCCTAGCTCATTCAGCAATAGAGATAATCACGATCTTAGCTCTTTTAGCAAGAAATGCATGGAAAACAGTGTTCGTCTTATCATTGAGGTTGTCTTGTTAGGAAAATGAGTTAGGAGACAAAATAACGGTGTTTCTACATTAAGTTAGTGTGTCTCTTTTAGATCGGAGTTGAATTAGCCCCCTAGCTCATTCAGCAACAGAGATAATCACGATCTTAGCTCTTTTAGCAAGAAATGCATGGAAAACAGTGTGCGTCTTTTTATTGAGGTTGTCTTGTTAGGAAAATGAGTTAGGAGACAAAATAACGGTGTTTCTACATTAAGTTAGTGTGTCTCTTTTAGATCGGAGTTGAATTAGCCCCCTAGCTCATTCAGCAACAGAGATAATCATGATCTTAGCTCTTTTAGCAAGAAATGCATGGAAAACAGTGTGCGTCTTATCATTGAGGTTGTCTTGTTAGGAAAATGAGTTAGGAGACAAATTAACGGTGTTTCTACATTAAGTTAGTGTGTCTCTTTAGATCGGAGTTAAATAGCCCCCTAGCTCATTCAGCAACAGAGATAATCACGATCTTAGCTCTTTTAGCAAGAAATGCATGGAAAACAGTGTGCGTCTTATCATTGAGGTTGTCTTGTTAGGAAAATGAGTTAGGAGACAAATTAACGGTGTTTCTACATTAAGTTAGTGTGTCTCTTTTAGATCGGAGTTGAATTAGCCCCCTAGCTCATTCAGCAACAGAGATAATCACGATCTTAGCTCTTTTAGCAAGAAATGCATGGAAAACAGTGTGCGTCTTATCATTGAGGTTGTCTTGTTAGGAAAATGAGTTAGGAGACAAAATAACGGTGTTTCTACATTAAGTCAGTGTGTCTCTTTTAGATCGGAGTTGAATTAGCCCCCTAGCTCATTCAGCAACAGAGATAATCACGATCTTAGCTCTTTTAGCAAGAAATGCATGGAAAACAGTGTGCGTCTTATCATTGAGGTTGTCTTGTTAGGAAAATGAGTTAGGAGACAAAATAACAGTGTTTCTACATTAAGTTAGTGTGTCTCTTTTAGATCGGAGTTGAATTAGCCCCCTAGCTCATTCAGCAACAGAGATAATCACGATCTTAGCTCTTTTATCAAGAAATGCATGGAAAACAGTGTGCGTCTTATCATTGGAGTTGTCTTGTTAGGAAAATGAGTTAGGAGACAATTTAACGGTGTGTCTACATTAAGTTAGTGTGTCTCTTTTAGATCGGAATTGAATTAGCCCCCTAGCTCATTCAGCAACAGAGATAATCACGATCTTAGCTCTTTTAGCAAGAAATGCATGGAAAACAGTGTTCGTCTTATCATTGAGGTTGTCTTGTTAGGAAAATGAGTTAGGAGACAAAATAACGGTGTTTCTACATTAAGTTAGTGTGTCTCTTTTAGATCGGAGTTGAATTAGCCCCCTTGCTCATTCAGCAACAGAGATAATCACGATCTTAGCTCTTTTAGCAAGAAATGCATGGAAAACAGTGTGCGTCTTATCATTGAGGTTGTCTTGTTAGGAAAATGAGTTAGGAGACAAAATAACGGTGTTTCTACATTAAGTTAGTGTGTCTCTTTTAGATCGGAGTTGAATTAGCCCCCTAGCTCATTCAGCAACAGAGATAATCACGATCTTAGCTCTTTTAGCAAGAAATACATGGAAAACAGTGTGCGTCTTATCATTGAGGTTGTCTTGTTAGGAAAATGAGTTAGGAGACAAAATAACGGTGTTTCTACATTAAGTTAGTGTGTCTCTTTTAGATCGGAGTTGAATTAGCCCCCTAGCTCATTCAGCAACAGAGATAATCACGATCTTAGCTCTATTACCAAGAAATGCATGGAAAACAGTGTGCGTCTTATCATTGAGGTTGTCTTGTTAGGAAAATGAGTTAGGAGACAAAATAAATGTGTTTCTACATTAAGTTAGTGTGTCTCTTTAGATCGGAGTTAAATAGCCCCCTAGCTCATTCAGCAACAGAGATAATCACGATCTTAGCTCTTTTAGCAAGAAATGCATGGAAAACAGTGTGCGTCTTATCATTGAGGTTGTCTTGTTAGGAAAATGAGTTAGGAGACAAATTAACGGTGTTTCTACATTAAGTTAGTGTGTCTCTTTTAGATCGGAGTTGAATTAGCCCCCTAGCTCATTCAGCAACAGAGATAATCACGATCTTAGCTCTTTTAGCAAGAAATGCAAGGAAAACAGTGTGCGTCTTATCATTGAGGTTGTCTTGTTAGGAAAATGAGTTAGGAGACAAAATAACGGTGTTTCTACATTAAGTTAGTGTGTCTCTTTTAGATCGGAGTTGAATTAGCCCCCTAGCTCATTCAGCAACAGAGATAATCACGATCTTAGCTCTTTTAGCAAGAAATGCATGGAAAACAGTGTGCGTCTTATCATTGAGGTTGTCTTGTTAGGAAAATGAGTTAGGAGACAAAATAACAGTGTTTCTACATTAAGTTAGTGTGTCTCTTTTAGATCGGAGTTGAATTAGCCCCCTAGCTCATTCAGCAACAGAGATAATCACGATCTTAGCTCTTTTATCAAGAAATGCATGGAAAACAGTGTGCGTCTTATCATTGGAGTTGTCTTGTTAGGAAAATGAGTTAGGAGACAATTTAACGGTGTTTCTACATTAAGTTAGTGTGTCTCTTTTAGATCGGAATTGAATTAGCCCCCTAGCTCATTCAGCAACAGAGATAATCACGATCTTAGCTCTTTTAGCAAGAAATGCATGGAAAACAGTGTGCGTCTTATCATTCAGGTTGTCTTGTTAGGAAAATGAGTTAGGAGACAAAATAACGCAGTTTCTACATTAAGTTAGTGTGTCTCTTTTAGATCAGAGTTGAATAGCCCCCTAGCTCATTCAGCAATAGAGATAATCACGATCTTAGCTCTTTTAGCAAGAAATGCATGGAAAACAGTGTTCGTCTTATCATTGAGGTTGTCTTGTTAGGAAAATGAGTTAGGAGACAAAATAACGGTGTTTCTACATTGAGTTAGTGTGTCTCTTTAGATCGGAGTTAAATAGCGCCCTAGCTCATTCAGCAACAGAGATAATCACGATCTTAGCTCTTTTAGCAAGAAATGCATGGAAAACAGTGTTCGTCTTATCATTGAGGTTGTCTTGTTAGGAAAATGAGTTAGGAGACAAAATAACGGTGTTTCTACATTCAGTTAGTGTGTCTCTTTTAGATCGGAGTTGAATTAGCCCCATAGCTCATTCAGCAACAGAGATAATCACGATCTTAGCTCTATTAGCAAGAAATGCATGGAAAACAGTGTGCGTCTTATCATTGAGGTTGTCTAGTTAGGAAAATGAGTTAGGAGACAAAATAATTGTGTTTCTACATTAAGTTAGTGTGTCTCTTTAGATCGGAGTTAAATAGCCCCATAGCTCATTCAGCAACAGAGATAATCACGATCTTAGCTCATTTAGCAAGAAATGCGTGGAAAACAGTGTGCGTCTTATCTTTGAGGTTGTCTTGTTAGGAAAATGAGTTAGGAGACAAAGTAACGGTGTTCCTACATTAAGTTAGTGAGTCTCTCTTAGATTAGAGTTGAATAGCCTCCTAGCTCATTCAGCAACAGAGATAATCACGATCTTAGCTCTTTTAGCAAGAAATACATGGAAAACAGTGTTCGTCTTATCATTGAGGTTGTCTTGTTAGGAATATGAGTTAGGAGACAAAATAACGGTGTTTCTACATTAAGTTAGTGTATCTCTTTTAGATCGGATTTGAATAGCCCCCTAGCTCATTCAGCAATAAAAATAATCACTATCTTAGCTCTTTTAGCAAGAAATGCATGGAAAACAGTGTTCGTCTTATAATTGAGGTTGTCTTGTTGTGAAAATGAGTTAGGAGACAAAATAACGGTGTTTCTACATTAAGTTAGTGTGTCTCTTTTAGATCGGAGTTGAATTAGCCCCCTAGCTCATTCAGCAACAGAGATAATCACGATCTTAGCTCTTTTAGCAAGAAATGCATGGAAAACAGTGTGCGTCTTATCATTGAGGTTGTCTTGTTAGGAAAATGAGTTAGGAGACAAAATAACAGTGTTTCTACATTAAGTTAGTGTGTCTCTTTTAGATCGGAGTTGAATTAGCCCCCTAGCTCATTCAGCAACAGAGATAATCACGATCTTAGCTCTTTTATCAAGAAATGCATGGAAAACAGTGTGCGTCTTATCATTGGAGTTGTCTTGTTAGGAAAATGAGTTAGGAGACAATTTAACGGTGTGTCTACATTAAGTTAGTGTGTCTCTTTTAGATCGGAATTGAATTAGCCCCCTAGCTCATTCAGCAACAGAGATAATCACGATCTTAGCTCTTTTAGCAAGAAATGCATGGAAAACAGTGTGCGTCTTATCATTGAGGTTGTCTTGTTAGGAAAATGAGTTAGGAGACAAAATAACGCAGTTTCTACATTAAGTTAGTGTGTCTCTTTTAGATCAGAGTTGAATAGCCCCCTAGCTCATTCAGCAATAGAGATAATCACGATCTTAGCTCTTTTAGCAAGAAATGCATGGAAAACAGTGTTCGTCTTATCATTGAGGTTGTCTTGTTAGGAAAATGAGTTAGGAGACAAAATAACGGTGTTTCTACATTGAGTTAGTGTGTCTCTTTAGATCGGAGTTAAATAGCGCCCTAGCTCATTCAGCAACAGAGATAATCACGATCTTAGCTCTTTTAGCAAGAAATGCATGGAAAACAGTGTTCGTCTTATCATTGAGGTTGTCTTGTTAGGAAAATGAGTTAGGAGACAAAATAACGGTGTTTCTACATTAAGTTAGTGTGTCTCTTTTAGATCGGAGTTGAATTAGCCCTCTAGCTCATTCAGCAACAGAGATAATCACGATCTTAGCTCTTTTAGCAAGAAATGCATGGAAAACAGTGTGCGTCTTTTTATTGAGGTTGTCTTGTTGTGAAAATGAGTTAGGAGACAAAATAACGGTGTTTCTACATTAAGTTAGTGTGTCTCTTTTAGATCGGAGTTGAATTAGCCCCCTAGCTCATTCAGCAACAGAGATAATCATGATCTTAGCTCTTTTAGCAAGAAATGCATGGAAAACAGTGTGCGTCTTATCATTGAGGTTGTCTTGTTAGGAAAATGAGTTAGGAGACAAATTAACGGTGTTTCTACATTAAGTTAGTGTGTCTCTTTTAGATCGGAGTTGAATTAGCCCCCTAGCTCATTCAGCAACAGAGATAATCACGATCTTAGCTCTTTTAGTAAGAAATGCATGGAAAACAGTGTGCGTCTTATCACTGAGGTTGTCTTGTTAGGAAAATGAGTTAGGAGACAAAATAACGGTGTTTCTACATTAAGTTAGTGTGTCTCTTTTAGATCGGAGTTGAATTAGCCACCTAGCTCATTCAGCAACAGAGATAATCACGATCTTAGCTCTTTTAGCAAGAAATGCATGGAAAACAGTGTGCGTCTTATCATTGAGGTTGTCTTGTTAGGAAAATGAGTTAGGAGACAAAATAACGGTGTTTCTACATTAAGTTAGTGTGTCTCTTTTAGATCGGAGTTGAATTAGCCCCCTAGCTCATTCAGCAACAGTGATAATCACGATCTTAGCTCTTTTATCAAGAAATGCATGGAAAACAGTGTGCGTCTTATCATTGGAGTTGTCTTGTTAGGAAAATGAGTTAGGAGACAATTTAACGGTGTTTCTACATTAAGTTAGTGTGTCTCTTTTAGATCGGAATTGAATTAGCCCCCTAGCTCATTCAGCAACAGAGATAATCACGATCTTAGCTCTTTTAGCAAGAAATGCATGGAAAACAGTGTGCGTCTTATCATTGAGGTTGTCTTGTTAGGAAAATGAGTTAGGAGACAAAATAACGCAGTTTCTACATTAAGTTAGTGTGTCTCTTTTAGATCAGAGTTGAATAGCCCCCTAGCTCATTCAGCAATAGAGATAATCACGATCTTAGCTCTTTTAGCAAGAAATGCATGGAAAACAGTGTTCGTCTTATCATTGAGGTTGTCTTGTTAGGAAAATGAGTTAGGAGACAAAATAACGGTGTTTCTACATTAAGTTAGTGTGTCTCTTTTAGATCGGAGTTGAATTAGCCCCCTAGCTCATTCAGCAACAGAGATAATCACGATCTTAGCTCTTTTAGCAAGAAATGCATGGAAAACAGTGTGCGTCTTTTTATTGAGGTTGTCTTGTTAGGAAAATGAGTTAGGAGACAAAATAACGGTGTTTCTACATTAAGTTAGTGTGTCTCTTTTAGATCGGAGTTGAATTAGCCGCCTAGCTCATTCAGCAACAGAGATAATCACGATCTTAGCTCTTTTAGCAAGAAATGCATGGAAAACAGTGTGCGTCTTATCATTGGAGTTGTCTTGTTAGGAAAATGAGTTAGGAGACAATTTAATGGTGTGTCTACATTAAGTTAGTGTGTCTCTTTTAGATCGGAATTGAATTAGCCCCCTAGCTCATTCAGCAACAGAGATAATCACGATCTTAGCTCTTTTAGCAAGAAATGCATGGAAAACAGTGTGCGTCTTATCATTGAGGTTGTCTTGTTAGGAAAATGAGTTAGGAGACAAAATAACGCAGTTTCTACATTAAGTTAGTGTGTCTCTTTTAGATCAGAGTTGAATAGCCCCCTAGCTCATTCAGCAATAGAGATAATCACGATCTTAGCTCTTTTAGCAAGAAATGCATGGAAAACAGTGTTCGTCTTATCATTGAGGTTGTCTTGTTAGGAAAATGAGTTAGGAGACAAAATAACGGTGTTTCTACATTAAGTTAGTGTGTCTCTTTTAGATCGGAGTTGAATTAGCCCCCTTGCTCATTCAGCAACAGAGATAATCACGATCTTAGCTCTTTTAGCAAGAAATGCATGGAAAACAGTGTGCGTCTTATCATTGAGGTTGTCTTGTTAGGAAAATGAGTTAGGAGACAAAATAACGGTGTTTCTACATTAAGTTAGTGTGTCTCTTTTAGATCGGAGTTGAATTAGCCCCCTAGCTCATTCAGCAACAGAGATAATCACGATCTTAGCTCTTTTAGCAAGAAATGCATGGAAAACAGTGTGCGTCTTATCATTGAGGTTGTCTTGTTAGGAAAATGAGTTAGGAGACAAAATAACGCAGTTTCTACATTAAGTTAGTGTGTCTCTTTTAGATCAGAGTTGAATAGCCCCCTAGCTCATTCAGCAACAGAGATAATCACGATCTTAGCTCTTTTATCAAGAAATGCATGGAAAACAGTGTGCGTCTTATCATTGAGGTTGTCTTGTTAGGAAAATGAGTTAGGAGACAATTTAACGGTGTTTCTACATTAAGTTAGTGTGTCTCTTTTAGATCGGAATTGAATTAGCCCCCTAGCTCATTCAGCAACAGAGATAATCACGATCTTAGCTCTTTTAGCAAGAAATGCATGGAAAACAGTGTGCGTCTTATCATTGAGGTTGTCTTGTTAGGAAAATGAGTTAGGAGACAAAATAACGCAGTTTCTACATTAAGTTAGTGTGTCTCTTTTAGATCAGAGTTGAATAGCCCCCTAGCTCATTAAGCAATAGAGATAATCACGATCTTAGCTCTTTTAGCAAGAAATGCATGGAAAACAGTGTTCGTCTTATCATTGAGGTTGTTTTGTTAGGAAAATGAGTTAGGAGACAAAATAACGGTGTTTCTACATTGAGTTAGTGTGTCTCTTTAGATCGGAGTTAAATAGCGCCCTAGCTCATTCAGCAACAGAGATAATCACGATCTTAGCTCTTTTAGCAAGAAATGCATGGAAAACAGTGTTCGTCTTATCATTGAGGTTGTCTTGTTAGGAAAATGAGTTAGGAGACAAAATAACGGTGTTTCTACATTAAGTTAGTGTGTCTCTTTTAGATCGGAGTTGAATTAGCCCTCTAGCTCATTCAGCAACAGAGATAATCACGATCTTAGCTCTTTTAGCAAGAAATGCATGGAAAACAGTGTGCGTCTTTTTATTGAGGTTGTCTTGTTAGGAAAATGAGTTAGGAGACAAAATAACGGTGTTTCTACATTAAGTTAGTGTGTCTCTTTTAGATCGGAGTTGAATTAGCCCCCTAGCTCATTCAGCAACAGAGATAATCATGATCTTAGCTCTTTTAGCAAGAAATGCATGGAAAACAGTGTGCGTCTTATCATTGAGGTTGTCTTGTTAGGAAAATGAGTTAGGAGACAAATTAACGGTGTTTCTACATTAAGTTAGTGTGTCTCTTTTAGATCGGAGTTGAATTAGCCCCCTAGCTCATTCAGCAACAGAGATAATCACGATCTTAGCTCTTTTAGTAAGAAATGCATGGAAAACAGTGTGCGTCTTATCACTGAGGTTGTCTTGTTAGGAAAATGAGTTAGGAGACAAAATAACGGTGTTTCTACATTAAGTTAGTGTGTCTCTTTTAGATCGGAGTTGAATTAGCCACCTAGCTCATTCAGCAACAGAGATAATCACGATCTTAGCTCTTTTAGCAAGAAATGCATGGAAAACAGTGTGCGTCTTATCATTGAGGTTGTCTTGTTAGGAAAATGAGTTAGGAGACAAAATAACGGTGTTTCTACATTAAGTTAGTGTGTCTCTTTTAGATCGGAGTTGAATTAGCCCCCTAGCTCATTCAGCAACAGAGATAATCACGATCTTAGCTCTTTTACCAAGAAATGCATGGAAAACAGTGTGCGTCTTATCATTGGAGTTGTCTTGTTAGGAAAATGAGTTAGGAGACAATTTAACGGTGTTTCTACATTAAGTTAGTGTGTCTCTTTTAGATCGGAATTGAATTAGCCCCCTAGCTCATTCAGCAACAGAGATAATCACGATCTTAGCTCTTTTAGCAAGAAATGCATGGAAAACAGTGTGCGTCTTATCATTGAGGTTGTCTTGTTAGGAAAATGAGTTAGGAGACAAAATAACGCAGTTTCTACATTAAGTTAGTGTGTCTCTTTTAGATCAGAGTTGAATAGCCCCCCAGCTCATTCAGCAATAGAGATAATCACGATCTTAGCTCTTTTAGCAAGAAATGCATGGAAAACAGTGTTCGTCTTATCATTGAGGTTGTCTTGTTAGGAAAATGAGTTAGGAGACAAAATAACGGTGTTTCTACATTAAGTTAGTGTGTCTCTTTTAGATCGGAGTTGAATTAGCCCCCTAGCTCATTCAGCAACAGAGATAATCACGATCTTAGCTCTTTTAGCAAGAAATGCATGGAAAACAGTGTGCGTCTTTTTATTGAGGTTGTCTTGTTAGGAAAATGAGTTAGGAGACAAAATAACGGTGTTTCTACATTAAGTTAGTGTGTCTCTTTTAGATCGCAGTTGAATTAGCCCCCTAGCTCATTCAGCAACAGAGATAATCACGATCTTAGCTCTTTTAGCAAGAAATGCATGGAAAACAGTGTGCGTCTTATCATTGAGGTTGTCTTGTTAGGAAAATGAGTTAGGAGACAAAATAACGGTGTTTCTACATTAAGTTAGTGTGTCTCTTTTAGATCGGAGTTGAATTAGCCGCCTAGCTCATTCAGCAACAGAGATAATCACGATCTTAGCTCTTTTAGCAAGAAATGCATGGAAAACAGTGTGCGTCTTATCATTGAGGTTGTCTTGTTAGGAAAATGAGTTAGGAGACAAAATAACGGTGTTTCTACATTAAGTTAGTGTGTCTCTTTTAGATCGGAGTTGAATTAGCCCCCTAGCTCATTCAGCAACAGAGATAATCACGATCTTAGCTCTTTTATCAAGAAATGCATGGAAAACAGTGTGCGTCTTATCATTGGAGTTGTCTTGTTAGGAAAATGAGTTAGGAGACAATTTAACGGTGTGTCTACATTAAGTTAGTGTGTCTCTTTTAGATCGGAATTGAATTAGCCCCCTAGCTCATTCAGCAACAGAGATAATCACGATCTTAGCTCTTTTAGCAAGAAATGCATGGAAAACAGTGTGCGTCTTATCATTGAGGTTGTCTTGTTAGGAAAATGAGTTAGGAGACAAAATAACGCAGTTTCTACATTAAGTTAGTGTGTCTCTTTTAGATC
Source organism: Engystomops pustulosus (assembly GCF_040894005.1). Lineage (NCBI taxonomy): Eukaryota > Metazoa > Chordata > Amphibia > Anura > Leptodactylidae > Engystomops > Engystomops pustulosus. The sequence goes on along the minus strand of NC_092418.1, from coordinate 54,900,531 downwards.
AGAGTTGAATAGCCCCCTAGCTCATTCAGCAATAGAGATAATCACGATCTTAGCTCTTTTAGCAAGAAATGCATGGAAAACAGTGTTCGTCTTATCATTGAGGTTGTCTTGTTAGGAAAATGAGTTAGGAGACAAAATAACGGTGTTTCTACATTAAGTTAGTGTGTCTCTTTTAGATCGGAGTTGAATTAGCCCCCTTGCTCATTCAGCAACAGAGATAATCACGATCTTAGCTCTTTTAGCAAGAAATGCATGGAAAACAGTGTGCGTCTTATCATTGAGGTTGTCTTGTTAGGAAAATGAGTTAGGAGACAAAATAACGGTGTTTCTACATTAAGTTAGTGTGTCTCTTTTAGATCGGAGTTGAATTAGCCCCCTAGCTCATTCAGCAACAGAGATAATCACGATCTTAGCTCTTTTAGCAAGAAATACATGGAAAACAGTGTGCGTCTTATCATTGAGGTTGTCTTGTTAGGAAAATGAGTTAGGAGACAAAATAACGGTGTTTCTACATTAAGTTAGTGTGTCTCTTTTAGATCGGAGTTGAATTAGCCCCCTAGCTCATTCAGCAACAGAGATAATCACGATCTTAGCTCTATTACCAAGAAATGCATGGAAAACAGTGTGCGTCTTATCATTGAGGTTGTCTTGTTAGGAAAATGAGTTAGGAGACAAAATAAATGTGTTTCTACATTAAGTTAGTGTGTCTCTTTAGATCGGAGTTAAATAGCCCCCTAGCTCATTCAGCAACAGAGATAATCACGATCTTAGCTCTTTTAGCAAGAAATGCATGGAAAACAGTGTGCGTCTTATCATTGAGGTTGTCTTGTTAGGAAAATGAGTTAGGAGACAAATTAACGGTGTTTCTACATTAAGTTAGTGTGTCTCTTTTAGATCGGAGTTGAATTAGCCCCCTAGCTCATTCAGCAACAGAGATAATCACGATCTTAGCTCTTTTAGCAAGAAATGCATGGAAAACAGTGTGCGTCTTATCATTGAGGTTGTCTTGTTAGGAAAATGAGTTAGGAGACAAAATAACGGTGTTTCTACATTAAGTTAGTGTGTCTCTTTTAGATCGGAGTTGAATTAGCCCCCTAGCTCATTCAGCAACAGAGATAATCACGATCTTAGCTCTTTTAGCAAGAAATGCATGGAAAACAGTGTGCGTCTTATCATTGAGGTTGTCTTGTTAGGAAAATGAGTTAGGAGACAAAATAACAGTGTTTCTACATTGAGTTAGTGTGTCTCTTTAGATCGGAGTTAAATAGCGCCCTAGCTCATTCAGCAACAGAGATAATCACGATCTTAGCTCTTTTATCAAGAAATGCATGGAAAACAGTGTGCGTCTTATCATTGGAGTTGTCTTGTTAGGAAAATGAGTTAGGAGACAATTTAACGGTGTGTCTACATTAAGTTAGTGTGTCTCTTTTAGATCGGAATTGAATTAGCCCCCTAGCTCATTCAGCAACAGAGATAATCACGATCTTAGCTCTTTTAGCAAGAAATGCATGGAAAACAGTGTGCGTCTTATCATTGAGGTTGTCTTGTTAGGAAAATGAGTTAGGAGACAAAATAACGCAGTTTCTACATTAAGTTAGTGTGTCTCTTTTAGATCAGAGTTGAATAGCCCCCTAGCTCATTCAGCAATAGAGATAATCACGATCTTAGCTCTTTTAGCAAGAAATGCATGGAAAACAGTGTTCGTCTTATCATTGAGGTTGTCTTGTTAGGAAAATGAGTTAGGAGACAAAATAACGGTGTTTCTACATTGAGTTAGTGTGTCTCTTTAGATCGGAGTTAAATAGCGCCCTAGCTCATTCAGCAACAGAGATAATCACGATCTTAGCTCTTTTAGCAAGAAATGCATGGAAAACAGTGTTCGTCTTATCATTGAGGTTGTCTTGTTAGGAAAATGAGTTAGGAGACAAAATAACGGTGTTTCTACATTAAGTTAGTGTGTCTCTTTTAGATCGGAGTTGAATTAGCCCTCTAGCTCATTCAGCAACAGAGATAATCACGATCTTAGCTCTTTTAGCAAGAAATGCATGGAAAACAGTGTGCGTCTTTTTATTGAGGTTGTCTTGTTGTGAAAATGAGTTAGGAGACAAAATAACGGTGTTTCTACATTAAGTTAGTGTGTCTCTTTTAGATCGGAGTTGAATTAGCCCCCTAGCTCATTCAGCAACAGAGATAATCATGATCTTAGCTCTTTTAGCAAGAAATGCATGGAAAACAGTGTGCGTCTTATCATTGGAGTTGTCTTGTTAGGAAAATGAGTTAGGAGACAATTTAACGGTGTTTCTACATTAAGTTAGTGTGTCTCTTTTAGATCGGAATTGAATTAGCCCCCTAGCTCATTCAGCAACAGAGATAATCACGATCTTAGCTCTTTTATCAAGAAATGCATGGAAAACAGTGTGCGTCTTATCATTGGAGTTGTCTTGTTAGGAAAATGAGTTAGGAGACAATTTAACGGTGTTTCTACATTAAGTTAGTGTGTCTCTTTTAGATCGGAATTGAATTAGCCCCCTAGCTCATTCAGCAACAGAGATAATCACGATCTTAGCTCTTTTAGCAAGAAATGCATGGAAAACAGTGTGCGTCTTATCATTGAGGTTGTCTTGTTAGGAAAATGAGTTAGGAGACAAAATAACGCAGTTTCTACATTAAGTTAGTGTGTCTCTTTTAGATCAGAGTTGAATAGCCCCCTAGCTCATTCAGCAATAGAGATAATCACGATCTTAGCTCTTTTAGCAAGAAATGCATGGAAAACAGTGTTCGTCTTATCATTGAGGTTGTCTTGTTAGGAAAATGAGTTAGGAGACAAAATAACGGTGTTTCTACATTAAGTTAGTGTGTCTCTTTTAGATCGGAGTTGAATTAGCCCCCTAGCTCATTCAGCAACAGAGATAATCACGATCTTAGCTCTTTTAGCAAGAAATGCATGGAAAACAGTGTGCGTCTTTTTATTGAGGTTGTCTTGTTAGGAAAATGAGTTAGGAGACAAAATAACGGTGTTTCTACATTAAGTTAGTGTGTCTCTTTTAGATCGCAGTTGAATTAGCCCCCTAGCTCATTCAGCAACAGAGATAATCATGATCTTAGCTCTTTTAGCAAGAAATGCATGGAAAACAGTGTGCGTCTTATCATTGAGGTTGTCTTGTTAGGAAAATGAGTTAGGAGACAAATTAACGGTGTTTCTACATTAAGTTAGTGTGTCTCTTTTAGATCGGAGTTGAATTAGCCCCCTAGCTCATTCAGCAACAGAGATAATCACGATCTTAGCTCTTTTAGCAAGAAATGCATGGAAAACAGTGTGCATCTTTTTATTGAGGTTGTCTTGTTAGGAAAATGAGTTAGGAGACAAAATAACGGTGTTTCTACATTAAGTTAGTGTGTCTCTTTTAGATCGGAGTTGAATTAGCCGCCTAGCTCATTCAGCAACAGAGATAATCACGATCTTAGCTCTTTTAGCAAGAAATGCATGGAAAACAGTGTGCGTCTTATCATTGAGGTTGTCTTGTTAGGAAAATGAGTTAGGAGACAAAATAACGGTGTTTCTACATTAAGTTAGTGTGTCTCTTTTAGATCGGAGTTGATTTAGCCCCCTAGCTCATTCAGCAACAGAGATAATCACGATCTTAGCTCTTTTATCAAGAAATGCATGGAAAACAGTGTGCGTCTTATCATTGGAGTTGTCTTGTTAGGAAAATGAGTTAGGAGACAATTTAATGGTGTGTCTACATTAAGTTAGTGTGTCTCTTTTAGATCGGAATTGAATTAGCCCCCTAGCTCATTCAGCAACAGAGATAATCACGATCTTAGCTCTTTTAGCAAGAAATGCATGGAAAACAGTGTGCGTCTTATCATTGAGGTTGTCTTGTTAGGAAAATGAGTTAGGAGACAAAATAACGCAGTTTCTACATTAAGTTAGTGTGTCTCTTTTAGATCAGAGTTGAATAGCCCCCTAGCTCATTCAGCAATAGAGATAATCACGATCTTAGCTCTTTTAGCAAGAAATGCATGGAAAACAGTGTTCGTCTTATCATTGAGGTTGTCTTGTTAGGAAAATGAGTTAGGAGACAAAATAACGGTGTTTCTACATTAAGTTAGTGTGTCTCTTTTAGATCGGAGTTGAATTAGCCCCCTTGCTCATTCAGCAACAGAGATAATCACGATCTTAGCTCTTTTAGCAAGAAATGCATGGAAAACAGTGTGCGTCTTATCATTGAGGTTGTCTTGTTAGGAAAATGAGTTAGGAGACAAAATAACGGTGTTTCTACATTAAGTTAGTGTGTCTCTTTTAGATCGGAGTTGAATTAGCCCCCTAGCTCATTCAGCAACAGAGATAATCACGATCTTAGCTCTTTTAGCAAGAAATGCATGGAAAACAGTGTGCGTCTTATCATTGAGGTTGTCTTGTTAGGAAAATGAGTTAGGAGACAAAATAACGGTGTTTCTACATTAAGTTAGTGTGTCTCTTTTAGATCGGAGTTGAATTAGCCCCCTAGCTCATTCAGCAACAGAGATAATCACGATCTTAGCTCTATTACCAAGAAATGCATGGAAAACAGTGTGCGTCTTATCATTGAGGTTGTCTTGTTAGGAAAATGAGTTAGGAGACAAAATAAATGTGTTTCTACATTAAGTTAGTGTGTCTCTTTAGATCGGAGTTAAATAGCCCCCTAGCTCATTCAGCAACAGAGATAATCACGATCTTAGCTCTTTTAGCAAGAAATGCATGGAAAACAGTGTGCGTCTTATCATTGAGGTTGTCTTGTTAGGAAAATGAGTTAGGAGACAAATTAACGGTGTTTCTACATTAAGTTAGTGTGTCTCTTTTAGATCGGAGTTGAATTAGCCCCCTAGCTCATTCAGCAACAGAGATAATCACGATCTTAGCTCTTTTAGCAAGAAATGCATGGAAAACAGTGTGCGTCTTATCATTGAGGTTGTCTTGTTAGGAAAATGAGTTAGGAGACAAAATAACGGTGTTTCTACATTAAGTCAGTGTGTCTCTTTTAGATCGGAGTTGAATTAGCCCCCTAGCTCATTCAGCAACAGAGATAATCACGATCTTAGCTCTTTTAGCAAGAAATGCATGGAAAACAGTGTGCGTCTTATCATTGAGGTTGTCTTGTTAGGAAAATGAGTTAGGAGACAAAATAACAGTGTTTCTACATTAAGTTAGTGTGTCTCTTTTAGATCGGAGTAGAATTAGCCCCCTAGCTCATTCAGCAACAGAGATAATCACGATCTTAGCTCTTTTATCAAGAAATGCATGGAAAACAGTGTGCGTCTTATCATTGGAGTTGTCTTGTTAGGAAAATGAGTTAGGAGACAATTTAACGGTGTTTCTACATTAAGTTAGTGTGTCTCTTTTAGATCGGAATTGAATTAGCCCCCTAGCTCATTCAGCAACAGAGATAATCACGATCTTAGCTCTTTTAGCAAGAAATGCATCGAAAACAGTGTGCGTCTTATCATTCAGGTTGTCTTGTTAGGAAAACGAGTTAGGAGACAAAATAACGCAGTTTCTACATTAAGTTAGTGTGTCTCTTTTAGATCAGAGTTGAATAGCCCCCTAGCTCATTCAGCAACAGAGATAATCACGATCTTAGCTCTTTTATCAAGAAATGCATGGAAAACAGTGTGCGTCTTATCATTGAGGTTGTCTTGTTAGGAAAATGAGTTAGGAGACAATTTAACGGTGTTTCTACATTAAGTTAGTGTGTCTCTTTTAGATCGGAATTGAATTAGCCCCCTAGCTCATTCAGCAACAGAGATAATCACGATCTTAGCTCTTTTAGCAAGAAATGCATGGAAAACAGTGTGCGTCTTATCATTGAGGTTGTCTTGTTAGGAAAATGAGTTAGGAGACAAAATAACGCAGTTTCTACATTAAGTTAGTGTGTCTCTTTTAGATCAGAGTTGAATAGCCCCCTAGCTCATTAAGCAATAGAGATAATCACGATCTTAGCTCTTTTAGCAAGAAATGCATGGAAAACAGTGTTCGTCTTATCATTGAGGTTGTCTTGTTAGGAAAATGAGTTAGGAGACAAAATAACGGTGTTTCTACATTGAGTTAGTGTGTCTCTTTAGATCGGAGTTAAATAGCGCCCTAGCTCATTCAGCAAAAGAGATAATCACGATCTTAGCTCTTTTAGCAAGAAATGCATGGAAAACAGTGTTCGTCTTATCATTGAGGTTGTCTTGTTAGGAAAATGAGTTAGGAGACAAAATAACGGTGTTTCTACATTAAGTTAGTGTGTCTCTTTTAGATCGGAGTTGAATTAGCCCTCTAGCTCATTCAGCAACAGAGATAATCACGATCTTAGCTCTTTTAGCAAGAAATGCATGGAAAACAGTGTGCGTCTTTTTATTGAGGTTGTCTTGTTAGGAAAATGAGTTAGGAGACAAAATAACGGTGTTTCTACATTAAGTTAGTGTGTCTCTTTTAGATCGGAGTTGAATTAGCCCCCTAGCTCATTCAGCAACAGAGATAATCATGATCTTAGCTCTTTTAGCAAGAAATGCATGGAAAACAGTGTGCGTCTTATCATTGAGGTTGTCTTGTTAGGAAAATGAGTTAGGAGACAAATTAACGGTGTTTCTACATTAAGTTAGTGTGTCTCTTTTAGATCGGAGTTGAATTAGCCCCCTAGCTCATTCAGCAACAGAGATAATCACGATCTTAGCTCTTTTAGTAAGAAATGCATGGAAAACAGTGTGCGTCTTATCACTGAGGTTGTCTTGTTAGGAAAATGAGTTAGGAGACAAAATAACGGTGTTTCTACATTAAGTTAGTGTGTCTCTTTTAGATCGGAGTTGAATTAGCCACCTAGCTCATTCAGCAACAGAGATAATCACGATCTTAGCTCTTTTAGCAAGAAATGCATGGAAAACAGTGTGCGTCTTATCATTGAGGTTGTCTTGTTAGGAAAATGAGTTAGGAGACAAAATAACGGTGTTTCTACATTAAGTTAGTGTGTCTCTTTTAGATCGGAGTTGAATTAGCCCCCTAGCTCATTCAGCAACAGAGATAATCACGATCTTAGCTCTTTTATCAAGAAATGCATGGAAAACAGTGTGCGTCTTATCATTGGAGTTGTCTTGTTAGGAAAATGAGTTAGGAGACAATTTAACGGTGTTTCTACATTAAGTTAGTGTGTCTCTTTTAGATCGGAATTGAATTAGCCCCCTAGCTCATTCAGCAACAGAGATAATCACGATCTTAGCTCTTTTAGCAAGAAATGCATGGAAAACAGTGTGCGTCTTATCATTGAGGTTGTCTTGTTAGGAAAATGAGTTAGGAGACAAAATAACGCAGTTTCTACATTAAGTTAGTGTGTCTCTTTTAGATCAGAGTTGAATAGCCCCCTAGCTCATTCAGCAATAGAGATAATCACGATCTTAGCTCTTTTAGCAAGAAATGCATGGAAAACAGTGTTCGTCTTATCACTGAGGTTGTCTTGTTAGGAAAATGAGTTAGGAGACAAAATAACGGTGTTTCTACATTAAGTTAGTGTGTCTCTTTTAGATCGGAGTTGAATTAGCCCCCTAGCTCATTCAGCAACAGAGATAATCACGATCTTAGCTCTTTTAGCAAGAAATGCATGGAAAACAGTGTGCGTCTTTTTATTGAGGTTGTCTTGTTAGGAAAATGAGTTAGGAGACAAAATAACGGTGTTTCTACATTAAGTTAGTGTGTCCCTTTTAGATCGCAGTTGAATTAGCCCCCTAGCTCATTCAGCAACAGAGATAATCATGATCTTAGCTCTTTTAGCAAGAAATGCATGGAAAACAGTGTGCGTCTTATTATTGAGGTTGTCTTGTTAGGAAAATGAGTTAGGAGACAAATTAACGGTGTTTCTACATTAAGTTAGTGTGTCTCTTTTAGATCGGAGTTGAATTAGCCCCCTAGCTCATTCAGCAACAGAGATAATCACGATCTTAGCTCTTTTAGCAAGAAATGCATGGAAAACAGTGTGCGTCTTATCATTGAGGTTGTCTTGTTAGGAAAATGAGTTAGGAGACAAAATAACGGTGTTTCTACATTAAGTTAGTGTGTCTCTTTTAGATCGGAGTTGAATTAGCCGCCTAGCTCATTCAGCAACAGAGATAATCACGATCTTAGCTCTTTTAGCAAGAAATGCATGGAAAACAGTGTGCGTCTTATCATTGAGGTTGTCTTGTTAGGAAAATGAGTTAGGAGACAAAATAACGGTGTTTCTACATTAAGTTAGTGTGTCTCTTTTAGATCGGAGTTGAATTAGCCCCCTAGCTCATTCAGCAACAGAGATAATCACGATCTTAGCTCTTTTATCAAGAAATGCATGGAAAACAGTGTGCGTCTTATCATTGGAGTTGTCTTGTTAGGAAAATGAGTTAGGAGACAATTTAACGGTGTGTCTACATTAAGTTAGTGTGTCTCTTTTAGATCGGAATTGAATTAGCCCCCTAGCTCATTCAGCAACAGAGATAATCACGATCTTAGCTCTTTTAGCAAGAAATGCATGGAAAACAGTGTGCGTCTTATCATTGAGGTTGTCTTGTTAGGAAAATGAGTTAGGAGACAAAATAACGCAGTTTCTACATTAAGTTAGTGTGTCTCTTTTAGATCAGAGTTGAATAGCCCCCTAGCTCATTCAGCAATAGAGATAATCACGATCTTAGCTCTTTTAGCAAGAAATGCATGGAAAACAGTGTTCGTCTTATCATTGAGGTTGTCTTGTTAGGAAAATGAGTTAGGAGACAAAATAACGGTGTTTCTACATTAAGTTAGTGTGTCTCTTTTAGATCGGAGTTGAATTAGCCCCCTTGCTCATTCAGCAACAGAGATAATCACGATCTTAGCTCTTTTAGCAAGAAATGCATGGAAAACAGTGTGCGTCTTATCATTGAGGTTGTCTTGTTAGGAAAATGAGTTAGGAGACAAAATAACGGTGTTTCTACATTAAGTTAGTGTGTCTCTTTTAGATCGGAGTTGAATTAGCCCCCTAGCTCATTCAGCAACAGAGATAATCACGATCTTAGCTCTTTTAGCAAGAAATACATGGAAAACAGTGTGCGTCTTATCATTGAGGTTGTCTTGTTAGGAAAATGAGTTAGGAGACAAAATAACGGTGTTTCTACATTAAGTTAGTGTGTCTCTTTTAGATCGGAGTTGAATTAGCCCCCTAGCTCATTCAGCAACAGAGATAATCACGATCTTAGCTCTATTACCAAGAAATGCATGGAAAACAGTGTGCGTCTTATCATTGAGGTTGTCTTGTTAGGAAAATGAGTTAGGAGACAAAATAAATGTGTTTCTACATTAAGTTAGTGTGTCTCTTTAGATCGGAGTTAAATAGCCCCCTAGCTCATTCAGCAACAGAGATAATCACGATCTTAGCTCTTTTAGCAAGAAATGCATGGAAAACAGTGTGCGTCTTATCATTGAGGTTGTCTTGTTAGGAAAATGAGTTAGGAGACAAATTAACGGTGTTTCTACATTAAGTTAGTGTGTCTCTTTTAGATCGGAGTTGAATTAGCCCCCTAGCTCATTCAGCAACAGAGATAATCACGATCTTAGCTCTTTTAGCAAGAAATGCATGGAAAACAGTGTGCGTCTTATCATTGAGGTTGTCTTGTTAGGAAAATGAGTTAGGAGACAAAATAACGGTGTTTCTACATTAAGTTAGTGTGTCTCTTTTAGATCGGAGTTGAATTAGCCCCCTAGCTCATTCAGCAACAGAGATAATCACGATCTTAGCTCTTTTAGCAAGAAATGCATGGAAAACAGTGTGCGTCTTATCATTGAGGTTGTCTTGTTAGGAAAATGAGTTAGGAGACAAAATAACAGTGTTTCTACATTAAGTTAGTGTGTCTCTTTTAGATCGGAGTTGAATTAGCCCCCTAGCTCATTCAGCAACAGAGATAATCACGATCTTAGCTCTTTTATCAAGAAATGCATGGAAAACAGTGTGCGTCTTATCATTGGAGTTGTCTTGTTAGGAAAATGAGTTAGGAGACAATTTAACGGTGTTTCTACATTAAGTTAGTGTGTCTCTTTTAGATCGGAATTGAATTAGCCCCCTAGCTCATTCAGCAACAGAGATAATCACGATCTTAGCTCTTTTAGCAAGAAATGCATGGAAAACAGTGTGCGTCTTATCATTCAGGTTGTCTTGTTAGGAAAATGAGTTAGGAGACAAAATAACGCAGTTTCTACATTAAGTTAGTGTGTCTCTTTTAGATCAGAGTTGAATAGCCCCCTAGCTCATTCAGCAATAGAGATAATCACGATCTTAGCTCTTTTAGCAAGAAATGCATGGAAAACAGTGTTCGTCTTATCATTGAGGTTGTCTTGTTAGGAAAATGAGTTAGGAGACAAAATAACGGTGTTTCTACATTGAGTTAGTGTGTCTCTTTAGATCGGAGTTAAATAGCGCCCTAGCTCATTCAGCAACAGAGATAATCACGATCTTAGCTCTTTTAGCAAGAAATGCATGGAAAACAGTGTTCGTCTTATCATTGAGGTTGTCTTGTTAGGAAAATGAGTTAGGAGACAAAATAACGGTGTTTCTACATTCAGTTAGTGTGTCTCTTTTAGATCGGAGTTGAATTAGCCCCATAGCTCATTCAGCAACAGAGATAATCACGATCTTAGCTCTATTAGCAAGAAATGCATGGAAAACAGTGTGCGTCTTATCATTGAGGTTGTCTAGTTAGGAAAATGAGTTAGGAGACAAAATAATTGTGTTTCTACATTAAGTTAGTGTGTCTCTTTAGATCGGAGTTAAATAGCCCCATAGCTCATTCAGCAACAGAGATAATCACGATCTTAGCTCTTTTAGCAAGAAATGCGTGGAAAACAGTGTGCGTCTTATCTTTGAGGTTGTCTTGTTAGGAAAATGAGTTAGGAGACAAAGTAATGGTGTTCCTACATTAAGTTAGTGAGTCTCTCTTAGATTAGAGTTGAATAGCCTCCTAGCTCATTCAGCAACAGAGATAATCACGATCTTAGCTCTTTTAGCAAGAAATACATGGAAAACAGTGTTCGTCTTATCATTGAGGTTGTCTTGTTAGGAATATGAGTTAGGAGACAAAATAACGGTGTTTCTACATTAAGTTAGTGTATCTCTTTTAGATCGGATTTGAATAGCCCCCTAGCTCATTCAGCAATAAAAATAATCACTATCTTAGCTCTTTTAGCAAGAAATGCATGGAAAACAGTGTTCGTCTTATAATTGAGGTTGTCTTGTTGTGAAAATGAGTTAGGAGACAAAATAACGGTGTTTCTACATTAAGTTAGTGTGTCTCTTTTAGATCGGAGTTGAATAGCCCCCTAGCTCATTCAGCAACAGAGATAATAACGATCTTAGCTCTTTTAGCAAGAAATGCATGGAAAACAGTGTTCGTCTTATCATTGAGGTTGTCTTGTTAGGAAAATGAGTTAGGAGACAAAATAACGGTGTTTCTACATTAAGTTAGTGTGTCTCTTTTAGATCGGAGTTGAATAGCCCCCTAGCTCATTCAGCAACAGAGATAATCACGATCTTAGCTCTTTTAGCAAGAAATGCATGGAAAACAGTGTTCGTCTTATCATTGAGGTTGTCTTGTTAGGAAAATGAGTTAGGAGACAAAATAACGGTGTTTCTACATTAAGTTAGTGTGTCTCTTTTAGATCGGAGTTGAATTAGCCCCCTAGCTCATTCAGCAAAAGAGATAATCACGATCTTAGCTCTTTTAGCAAGAAATGCATGGAAAACAGTGTTCGTCTTATCATTGAGGTTGTCTTGTTAGAAAATGAGTTAGGAGACAAAGTAACGGTGTTTCTACATTAAGTTAGTGTGTCTCTTTTAGATCGGAGTTGAATTAGCCCCCTTGCTCATTCAGCAACAGAGATAATCTCGATCTTAGCTCTTTTAGCAAGAAATGCATGGAAAACAGTGTGCGTCTTATCATTGAGGTTGTCTTGTTAGGAAAAGGAGTTAGGAGACAAAATAACGGTGTTTCTACATTAAGTTAGTGTGTCTCTTTTAGATCGGAGTTGAATTAGCCCCCTAGCTCATTCAGCAACAGAGATAATCACGATCTTAGCTTTTTTAGCAAGAAATGCATGGAAAACAGTGTGCGTCTTATCATTGAGGTTGTCTTGTTAGGAAAATGAGTTAGGAGACAAAATAACGATGTTTCTACATTAAGTTAGTGTGTCTCTTTTAGATCGGAGTTGAATTAGCCCCCTAGCTCATTCAGCAACAGAGATAATCACGATCTTAGCTCTTTTAGCAAGAAATGCATGGAAAACAGTGTGCGTCTTATCATTGAGGTTGTCTTGTTAGGAAAATGAGTTAGGAGACAAATTAACGGTGTTTCTACATTAAGTTAGTGTGTCTCTTTTAGATCGGAGTTGAATTAGCCCCCTAGCTCATTCAGCAACAGAGATAATCACGATCTTAGCTCTATTAGCAAGAAATGCATGGAAAACAGTGTGCGTCTTATCATTGAGGTTGTCTTGTTAGGAAAATGGGTTAGGAGACAAAATAATTGTGTTTCTACATTAAATTAGTGTGTCTCTTTAGATCGGAGTTAAATAGCCCCATAGCTCATTCAGTAACAGAGATAATCACGATCTTAGCTCTTTTAGCAAGAAATGCGTGGAAAACAGTGTGCGTCTTATCTTTGAGGTTGTCTTGTTAGGAAAATGAGTTAGGAGACAAAGTAACGGTGTTCCTACATGAAGTTAGGGAGTCTCTCTTAGATTAGAGTTGAATAGCCTCCTAGCTCATTCAGCAACAGAGATAATCACGATCTTAGCTCTTTTAGCAAGAAATACATGGAAAACAGTGTTCGTCTTATCATTGAGGTTGTCTTGTTAGGAATATGAGTTAGGAGACAAAATAACGGTGTTTCTACATTAAGTTAGTGTATCTGTTTTAGATCGGATTTGAATAGCCCCCTAGCTCATTCAGCAATAAAAATAATCACTATCTTAGCTCTTTTAGCAAGAAATGCATGGAAAACAGTGTTCGTCTTATAATTGAGGTTGTCTTGTTGTGAAAATGAGTTAGGAGACAAAATAACGGTGTTTCTACATTAAGTTAGTGTGTCTCTTTTAGATCGGAGTTGAATAGCCCCCTAGCTCATTCAGCAACAGAGATAATCACGATCTTAGCTCTTTTAGCAAGAAATGCATGGAAAACAGTGTTCGTCTTATCATTGAGGTTGTCTTGTTAGGAAAATGAGTTAGGAGACAAAATAACGGTGTTTCTACATTAAGTTAGTGTGTCTCTTTTAGATCGGAGTTAAATAGCGCCCTAGCTCATTCAGCAACAGAGATAATCACGATCTTAGCTCTTTTAGCAAGAAATGCATGGAAAACAGTGTTCGTCTTATCATTGAGGTTGTCTTGTTAGGAAAATGAGTTAGGAGACAAAATAACGGTGTTTCTACATTAAGTTAGTGTGTCTCTTTTAGATCGGAGTTGAATTAGCCCCATAGCTCATTCAGCAACAGAGATAATCACGATCTTAGCTCTTTTAGCAAGAAATGCATGGAAAACAGTGTGCGTCTTATCATTGAGTTTGTCTTGTTAGGAAAATGAGTTAGGAGACAAAATAACGGTGTTTCTACATTAAGTTAGTGTGTCTCTTTTAGATCGGAGTTGAATTAGCCCCCTAGCTCATTCAGCAACAGAGATAATCACGATCTTAGCTCTATTACCAAGAAATGCATGGAAAACAGTGTGCGTCTTATCATTGAGGTTGTCTTGTTAGGAAAATGAGTTAGGAGACAAAATAAATGTGTTTCTACATTAAGTTAGTGTGTCTCTTTAGATCGGAGTTAAATAGCCCCCTAGCTCATTCAGCAACAGAGATAATCACGATCTTAGCTCTTTTAGCAAGAAATGCATGGAAAACAGTGTGTGTCTTATCATTGAGGTTGTCTTGTTAGGAAAATGAGTTAGGAGACAAATTAACGGTGTTTCTACATTAAGTTAGTGTGTCTCTTTTAGATCGGAGTTGAATTAGCCCCCTAGCTCATTCAGCAACAGAGATAATCACGATCTTAGCTCTTTTAGCAAGAAATGCATGGAAAACAGTGTGCGTCTTATCATTGAGGTTGTCTTGTTAGGAAAATGAGTTAGGAGACAAAATAACGGTGTTTCTACATTAAGTTAGTGTGTCTCTTTTAGATCGGAGTTGAATTAGCCCCCTAGCTCATTTAGCAACAGAGATAATCACGATCTTAGCTCTTTTAGCAAGAAATGCATGGAAAACAGTGTGCGTCTTATCATTGAGGTTGTCTTGTTAGGAAAATGAGTTAGGAGACAAAATAACAGTGTTTCTACATTAAGTTAGTGTGTCTCATTTAGATCGGAGTTGAATTAGCCCCCTAGCTCATTCAGCAACAGAGATAATCACGATCTTAGCTCTTTTATCAAGAAATGCATGGAAAACAGTGTGCGTCTTATCATTGGAGTTGTATTGTTAGGAAAATGAGTTAGGAGACAATTTAACGGTGTTTCTACATTAAGTTAGTGTGTCTCTTTTAGATCGGAATTGAATTAGCCCCCTAGCTCATTCAGCAACAGAGATAATCACGATCTTAGCTCTTTTAGCAAGAAATGCATGGAAAACAGTGTGCGTCTTATCATTCAGGTTGTCTTGTTAGGAAAATGAGTTAGGAGACAAAATAACGCAGTTTCTACATTAAGTTAGTGTGTCTCTTTTAGATCAGAGTTGAATAGCCCCCTAGCTCATTCAGCAATAGAGATAATCACGATCTTAGCTCTTTTAGCAAGAAATGCATGGAAAACAGTGTTCGTCTTATCATTGAGGTTGTCTTGTTAGGAAAATGAGTTAGGAGACAAAATAACGGTGTTTCTACATTAAGTTAGTGTGTCTCTTTTAGATCGGAGTTGAATTAGCCCCCTAGCTCATTCAGCAACAGAGATAATCACGATCTTAGCTCTTTTAGCAAGAAATGCATGGAAAACAGTGTGCGTCTTTTTATTGAGGTTGTCTTGTTAGGAAAATGAGTTAGGAGACAAAATAACGGTGTTTCTACATTAAGTTAGTGTGTCTCTTTTAGATCGCAGTTGAATTAGCCCCCTAGCTCATTCAGCAACAGAGATAATCATGATCTTAGCTCTTTTAGCAAGAAATGCATGGAAAACAGTGTGCGTCTTATCATTGAGGTTGTCTTGTTAGGAAAATGAGTTAGGAGACAAATTAACGGTGTTTCTACATTAAGTTAGTGTGTCTCTTTTAGATCGGAGTTGAATTAGCCCCCTAGCTCATTCAGCAACAGAGATAATCACGATCTTAGCTCTTTTAGCAAGAAATGCATGGAAAACAGTGTGCATCTTTTTATTGAGGTTGTCTTGTTAGGAAAATGAGTTAGGAGACAAAATAACGGTGTTTCTACATTAAGTTAGTGTGTCTCTTTTAGATCGGAGTTGAATTAGCCGCCTAGCTCATTCAGCAACAGAGATAATCACGATCTTAGCTCTTTTAGCAAGAAATGCATGGAAAACAGTGTGCGTCTTATCATTGAGGTTGTCTTGTTAGGAAAATGAGTTAGGAGACAAAATAACGGTGTTTCTACATTAAGTTAGTGTGTCTCTTTTAGATCGGAGTTGATTTAGCCCCCTAGCTCATTCAGCAACAGAGATAATCACGATCTTAGCTCTTTTATCAAGAAATGCATGGAAAACAGTGTGCGTCTTATCATTGGAGTTGTCTTGTTAGGAAAATGAGTTAGGAGACAATTTAACGGTGTGTCTACATTAAGTTAGTGTGTCTCTTTTAGATCGGAATTGAATTAGCCCCCTAGCTCATTCAGCAACAGAGATAATCACGATCTTAGCTCTTTTAGCAAGAAATGCATGGAAAACAGTGTGCGTCTTATCATTGAGGTTGTCTTGTTAGGAAAATGAGTTAGGAGACAAAATAACGCAGTTTCTACATTAAGTTAGTGTGTCTCTTTTAGATCAGAGTTGAATAGCCCCCTAGCTCATTCAGCAATAGAGATAATCACGATCTTAGCTCTTTTAGCAAGAAATGCATGGAAAACAGTGTTCGTCTTATCATTGAGGTTGTCTTGTTAGGAAAATGAGTTAGGAGACAAAATAACGGTGTTTCTACATTAAGTTAGTGTGTCTCTTTTAGATCGGAGTTGAATTAGCCCCCTTGCTCATTCAGCAACAGAGATAATCACGATCTTAGCTCTTTTAGCAAGAAATGCATGGAAAACAGTGTGCGTCTTATCATTGAGGTTGTCTTGTTAGGAAAATGAGTTAGGAGACAAAATAACGGTGTTTCTACATTAAGTTAGTGTGTCTCTTTTAGATCGGAGTTGAATTAGCCCCCTAGCTCATTCAGCAACAGAGATAATCACGATCTTAGCTCTTTTAGCAAGAAATGCATGGAAAACAGTGTGCGTCTTATCATTGAGGTTGTCTTGTTAGGAAAATGAGTTAGGAGACAAAATAACGGTGTTTCTACATTAAGTTAGTGTGTCTCTTTTAGATCGGAGTTGAATTAGCCCCCTAGCTCATTCAGCAACAGAGATAATCACGATCTTAGCTCTATTACCAAGAAATGCATGGAAAACAGTGTGCGTCTTATCATTGAGGTTGTCTTGTTAGGAAAATGAGTTAGGAGACAAAATAAATGTGTTTCTACATTAAGTTAGTGTGTCTCTTTAGATCGGAGTTAAATAGCCCCCTAGCTCATTCAGCAACAGAGATAATCACGATCTTAGCTCTTTTAGCAAGAAATGCATGGAAAACAGTGTGCGTCTTATCATTGAGGTTGTCTTGTTAGGAAAATGAGTTAGGAGACAAATTAACGGTGTTTCTACATTAAGTTAGTGTGTCTCTTTTAGATCGGAGTTGAATTAGCCCCCTAGCTCATTCAGCAACAGAGATAATCACGATCTTAGCTCTTTTAGCAAGAAATGCATGGAAAACAGTGTGCGTCTTATCATTGAGGTTGTCTTGTTAGGAAAATGAGTTAGGAGACAAAATAACGGTGTTTCTACATTAAGTCAGTGTGTCTCTTTTAGATCGAAGTTGAATTAGCCCCCTAGCTCATTCAGCAACAGAGATAATCACGATCTTAGCTCTTTTAGCAAGAAATGCATGGAAAACAGTGTGCGTCTTATCATTGAGGTTGTCTTGTTAGGAAAATGAGTTAGGAGACAAAATAACAGTGTTTCTACATTAAGTTAGTGTGTCTCTTTTAGATCGGAGTTGAATTAGCCCCCTAGCTCATTCAGCAACAGAGATAATCACGATCTTAGCTCTTTTATCAAGAAATGCATGGAAAACAGTGTGCGTCTTATCATTGGAGTTGTCTTGTTAGGAAAATGAGTTAGGAGACAATTTAACGGTGTTTCTACATTAAGTTAGTGTGTCTCTTTTAGATCGGAATTGAATTAGCCCCCTAGCTCATTCAGCAACAGAGATAATCACGATCTTAGCTCTTTTAGCAAGAAATGCATCGAAAACAGTGTGCGTCTTATCATTCAGGTTGTCTTGTTAGGAAAACGAGTTAGGAGACAAAATAACGCAGTTTCTACATTAAGTTAGTGTGTCTCTTTTAGATCAGAGTTGAATAGCCCCCTAGCTCATTCAGCAACAGAGATAATCACGATCTTAGCTCTTTTATCAAGAAATGCATGGAAAACAGTGTGCGTCTTATCATTGAGGTTGTCTTGTTAGGAAAATGAGTTAGGAGACAATTTAACGGTGTTTCTACATTAAGTTAGTGTGTCTCTTTTAGATCGGAATTGAATTAGCCCCCTAGCTCATTCAGCAACAGAGATAATCACGATCTTAGCTCTTTTAGCAAGAAATGCATGGAAAACAGTGTGCGTCTTATCATTGAGGTTGTCTTGTTAGGAAAATGAGTTAGGAGACAAAATAACGCAGTTTCTACATTAAGTTAGTGTGTCTCTTTTAGATCAGAGTTGAATAGCCCCCTAGCTCATTCAGCAATAGAGATAATCACGATCTTAGCTCTTTTAGCAAGAAATGCATGGAAAACAGTGTTCGTCTTATCATTGAGGTTGTCTTGTTAGGAAAATGAGTTAGGAGACAAAATAACGGTGTTTCTACATTGAGTTAGTGTGTCTCTTTAGATCGGAGTTAAATAGCGCCCTAGCTCATTCAGCAACAGAGATAATCACGATCTTAGCTCTTTTAGCAAGAAATGCATGGAAAACAGTGTTCGTCTTATCATTGAGGTTGTCTTGTTAGGAAAATGAGTTAGGAGACAAAATAACGGTGTTTCTACATTAAGTTAGTGTGTCTCTTTTAGATCGGAGTTGAATTAGCCCTCTAGCTCATTCAGCAACAGAGATAATCACGATCTTAGCTCTTTTAGCAAGAAATGCATGGAAAACAGTGTGCGTCTTTTTATTGAGGTTGTCTTGTTAGGAAAATGAGTTAGGAGACAAAATAACGGTGTTTCTACATTAAGTTAGTGTGTCTCTTTTAGATCGGAGTTGAATTAGCCCCCTAGCTCATTCAGCAACAGAGATAATCATGATCTTAGCTCTTTTAGCAAGAAATGCATGGAAAACAGTGTGCGTCTTATCATTGAGGTTGTCTTGTTAGGAAAATGAGTTAGGAGACAAATTAACGGTGTTTCTACATTAAGTTAGTGTGTCTCTTTTAGATCGGAGTTGAATTAGCCCCCTAGCTCATTCAGCAACAGAGATAATCACGATCTTAGCTCTTTTAGTAAGAAATGCATGGAAAACAGTGTGCGTCTTATCACTGAGGTTGTCTTGTTAGGAAAATGAGTTAGGAGACAAAATAACGGTGTTTCTACATTAAGTTAGTGTGTCTCTTTTAGATCGGAGTTGAATTAGCCACCTAGCTCATTCAGCAACAGAGATAATCACGATCTTAGCTCTTTTAGCAAGAAATGCATGGAAAACAGTGTGCGTCTTATCATTGAGGTTGTCTTGTTAGGAAAATGAGTTAGGAGACAAAATAACGGTGTTTCTACATTAAGTTAGTGTGTCTCTTTTAGATCGGAGTTGAATTAGCCCCCTAGCTCATTCAGCAACAGAGATAATCACGATCTTAGCTCTTTTATCAAGAAATGCATGGAAAACAGTGTGCGTCTTATCATTGGAGTTGTCTTGTTAGGAAAATGAGTTAGGAGACAATTTAACGGTGTTTCTACATTAAGTTAGTGTGTCTCTTTTAGATCGGAATTGAATTAGCCCCCTAGCTCATTCAGCAACAGAGATAATCACGATCTTAGCTCTTTTAGCAAGAAATGCATGGAAAACAGTGTGCGTCTTATCATTGAGGTTGTCTTGTTAGGAAAATGAGTTAGGAGACAAAATAACGCAGTTTCTACATTAAGTTAGTGTGTCTCTTTTAGATCAGAGTTGAATAGCCCCCTAGCTCATTCAGCAATAGAGATAATCACGATCTTAGCTCTTTTAGCAAGAAATGCATGGAAAACAGTGTTCGTCTTATCATTGAGGTTGTCTTGTTAGGAAAATGAGTTAGGAGACAAAATAACGGTGTTTCTACATTAAGTTAGTGTGTCTCTTTTAGATCGGAGTTGAATTAGCCCCCTAGCTCATTCAGCAACAGAGATAATCACGATCTTAGCTCTTTTAGCAAGAAATGCATGGAAAACAGTGTGCGTCTTTTTATTGAGGTTGTCTTGTTAGGAAAATGAGTTAGGAGACAAAATAACGGTGTTTCTACATTAAGTTAGTGTGTCTCTTTTAGATCGCAGTTGAATTAGCCCCCTAGCTCATTCAGCAACAGAGATAATCATGATCTTAGCTCTTTTAGCAAGAAATGCATGGAAAACAGTGTGCGTCTTATTATTGAGGTTGTCTTGTTAGGAAAATGAGTTAGGAGACAAATTAACGGTGTTTCTACATTAAGTTAGTGTGTCTCTTTTAGATCGGAGTTGAATTAGCCCCCTAGCTCATTCAGCAACAGAGATAATCACGATCTTAGCTCTTTTAGCAAGAAATGCATGGAAAACAGTGTGCGTCTTATCATTGAGGTTGTCTTGTTAGGAAAATGAGTTAGGAGACAAAATAACGGTGTTTCTACATTAAGTTAGTGTGTCTCTTTTAGATCGGAGTTGAATTAGCCGCCTAGCTCATTCAGCAACAGAGATAATCACGATCTTAGCTCTTTTAGCAAGAAATGCATGGAAAACAGTGTGCGTCTTATCATTGAGGTTGTCTTGTTAGGAAAATGAGTTAGGAGACAAAATAACGGTGTTTCTACATTAAGTTAGTGTGTCTCTTTTAGATCGGAGTTGAATTAGCCCCCTAGCTCATTCAGCAACAGAGATAATCACGATCTTAGCTCTTTTATCAAGAAATGCATGGAAAACAGTGTGCGTCTTATCATTGGAGTTGTCTTGTTAGGAAAATGAGTTAGGAGACAATTTAACGGTGTGTCTACATTAAGTTAGTGTGTCTCTTTTAGATCGGAATTGAATTAGCCCCCTAGCTCATTCAGCAACAGAGATAATCACGATCTTAGCTCTTTTAGCAAGAAATGCATGGAAAACAGTGTGCGTCTTATCATTGAGGTTGTCTTGTTAGGAAAATGAGTTAGGAGACAAAATAACGCAGTTTCTACATTAAGTTAGTGTGTCTCTTTTAGATCAGAGTTGAATAGCCCCCTAGCTCATTCAGCAATAGAGATAATCACGATCTTAGCTCTTTTAGCAAGAAATGCATGGAAAACAGTGTTCGTCTTATCATTGAGGTTGTCTTGTTAGGAAAATGAGTTAGGAGACAAAATAACGGTGTTTCTACATTAAGTTAGTGTGTCTCTTTTAGATCGGAGTTGAATTAGCCCCCTTGCTCATTCAGCAACAGAGATAATCACGATCTTAGCTCTTTTAGCAAGAAATGCATGGAAAACAGTGTGCGTCTTATCATTGAGGTTGTCTTGTTAGGAAAATGAGTTAGGAGACAAAATAACGGTGTTTCTACATTAAGTTAGTGTGTCTCTTTTAGATCGGAGTTGAATTAGCCCCCTAGCTCATTCAGCAACAGAGATAATCACGATCTTAGCTCTTTTAGCAAGAAATACATGGAAAACAGTGTGCGTCTTATCATTGAGGTTGTCTTGTTAGGAAAATGAGTTAGGAGACAAAATAACGGTGTTTCTACATTAAGTTAGTGTGTCTCTTTTAGATCGGAGTTGAATTAGCCCCCTAGCTCATTCAGCAACAGAGATAATCACGATCTTAGCTCTATTACCAAGAAATGCATGGAAAACAGTGTGCGTCTTATCATTGAGGTTGTCTTGTTAGGAAAATGAGTTAGGAGACAAAATAAATGTGTTTCTACATTAAGTTAGTGTGTCTCTTTAGATCGGAGTTAAATAGCCCCCTAGCTCATTCAGCAACAGAGATAATCACGATCTTAGCTCTTTTAGCAAGAAATGCATGGAAAACAGTGTGCGTCTTATCATTGAGGTTGTCTTGTTAGGAAAATGAGTTAGGAGACAAATTAACGGTGTTTCTACATTAAGTTAGTGTGTCTCTTTTAGATCGGAGTTGAATTAGCCCCCTAGCTCATTCAGCAACAGAGATAATCACGATCTTAGCTCTTTTAGCAAGAAATGCATGGAAAACAGTGTGCGTCTTATCATTGAGGTTGTCTTGTTAGGAAAATGAGTTAGGAGACAAAATAACGGTGTTTCTACATTAAGTTAGTGTGTCTCTTTTAGATCGGAGTTGAATTAGCCCCCTAGCTCATTCAGCAACAGAGATAATCACGATCTTAGCTCTTTTAGCAAGAAATGCATGGAAAACAGTGTGCGTCTTATCATTGAGGTTGTCTTGTTAGGAAAATGAGTTAGGAGACAAAATAACGGTGTTTCTACATTAAGTTAGTGTGTCTCTTTTAGATCGGAGTTGAATTAGCCCCCTAGCTCATTCAGCAACAGAGATAATCACGATCTTAGCTCTATTACCAAGAAATGCATGGAAAACAGTGTGCGTCTTATCATTGAGGTTGTCTTGTTAGGAAAATGAGTTAGGAGACAAAATAAATGTGTTTCTACATTAAGTTAGTGTGTCTCTTTAGATCGGAGTTAAATAGCCCCCTAGCTCATTCAGCAACAGAGATAATCACGATCTTAGCTCTTTTAGCAAGAAATGCATGGAAAACAGTGTGTGTCTTATCATTGAGGTTGTCTTGTTAGGAAAATGAGTTAGGAGACAAATTAACGGTGTTTCTACATTAAGTTAGTGTGTCTCTTTTAGATCGGAGTTGAATTAGCCCCCTAGCTCATTCAGCAACAGAGATAATCACGATCTTAGCTCTTTTAGCAAGAAATGCATGGAAAACAGTGTGCGTCTTATCATTGAGGTTGTCTTGTTAGGAAAATGAGTTAGGAGACAAAATAACGGTGTTTCTACATTAAGTTAGTGTGTCTCTTTTAGATCGGAGTTGAATTAGCCCCCTAGCTCATTCAGCAACAGAGATAATCACGATCTTAGCTCTTTTAGCAAGAAATGCATGGAAAACAGTGTGCGTCTTATCATTGAGGTTGTCTTGTTAGGAAAATGAGTTAGGAGACAAAATAACAGTGTTTCTACATTAAGTTAGTGTGTCTCATTTAGATCGGAGTTGAATTAGCCCCCTAGCTCATTCAGCAACAGAGATAATCACGATCTTAGCTCTTTTATCAAGAAATGCATGGAAAACAGTGTGCGTCTTATCATTGGAGTTGTATTGTTAGGAAAATGAGTTAGGAGACAATTTAACGGTGTTTCTACATTAAGTTAGTGTGTCTCTTTTAGATCGGAATTGAATTAGCCCCCTAGCTCATTCAGCAACAGAGATAATCACGATCTTAGCTCTTTTAGCAAGAAATGCATGGAAAACAGTGTGCGTCTTATCATTCAGGTTGTCTTGTTAGGAAAATGAGTTAGGAGACAAAATAACGCAGTTTCTACATTAAGTTAGTGTGTCTCTTTTAGATCAGAGTTGAATAGCCCCCTAGCTCATTCAGCAATAGAGATAATCACGATCTTAGCTCTTTTAGCAAGAAATGCATGGAAAACAGTGTTCGTCTTATCATTGAGGTTGTCTTGTTAGGAAAATGAGTTAGGAGACAAAATAACGGTGTTTCTACATTAAGTTAGTGTGTCTCTTTTAGATCGGAGTTGAATTAGCCCCCTAGCTCATTCAGCAACAGAGATAATCACGATCTTAGCTCTTTTAGCAAGAAATGCATGGAAAACAGTGTGCGTCTTTTTATTGAGGTTGTCTTGTTAGGAAAATGAGTTAGGAGACAAAATAACGGTGTTTCTACATTAAGTTAGTGTGTCTCTTTTAGATCGCAGTTGAATTAGCCCCCTAGCTCATTCAGCAACAGAGATAATCATGATCTTAGCTCTTTTAGCAAGAAATGCATGGAAAACAGTGTGCATCTTTTTATTGAGGTTGTCTTGTTAGGAAAATGAGTTAGGAGACAAAATAACGGTGTTTCTACATTAAGTTAGTGTGTCTCTTTTAGATCGGAGTTGAATTAGCCGCCTAGCTCATTCAGCAACAGAGATAATCACGATCTTAGCTCTTTTAGCAAGAAATGCATGGAAAACAGTGTGCGTCTTATCATTGAGGTTGTCTTGTTAGGAAAATGAGTTAGGAGACAAAATAACGGTGTTTCTACATTAAGTTAGTGTGTCTCTTTTAGATCGGAGTTGATTTAGCCCCCTAGCTCATTCAGCAACAGAGATAATCACGATCTTAGCTCTTTTATCAAGAAATGCATGGAAAACAGTGTGCGTCTTATCATTGGAGTTGTCTTGTTAGGAAAATGAGTTAGGAGACAATTTAACGGTGTGTCTACATTAAGTTAGTGTGTCTCTTTTAGATCGGAATTGAATTAGCCCCCTAGCTCATTCAGCAACAGAGATAATCACGATCTTAGCTCTTTTAGCAAGAAATGCATGGAAAACAGTGTGCGTCTTATCATTGAGGTTGTCTTGTTAGGAAAATGAGTTAGGAGACAAAATAACGCAGTTTCTACATTAAGTTAGTGTGTCTCTTTTAGATCAGAGTTGAATAGCCCCCTAGCTCATTCAGCAATAGAGATAATCACGATCTTAGCTCTTTTAGCAAGAAATGCATGGAAAACAGTGTTCGTCTTATCATTGAGGTTGTCTTGTTAGGAAAATGAGTTAGGAGACAAAATAACGGTGTTTCTACATTAAGTTAGTGTGTCTCTTTTAGATCGGAGTTGAATTAGCCCCCTTGCTCATTCAGCAACAGAGATAATCACGATCTTAGCTCTTTTAGCAAGAAATGCATGGAAAACAGTGTGCGTCTTATCATTGAGGTTGTCTTGTTAGGAAAATGAGTTAGGAGACAAAATAACGGTGTTTCTACATTAAGTTAGTGTGTCTCTTTTAGATCGGAGTTGAATTAGCCCCCTAGCTCATTCAGCAACAGAGATAATCACGATCTTAGCTCTTTTAGCAAGAAATGCATGGAAAACAGTGTGCGTCTTATCATTGAGGTTGTCTTGTTAGGAAAATGAGTTAGGAGACAAAATAACGGTGTTTCTACATTAAGTTAGTGTGTCTCTTTTAGATCGGAGTTGAATTAGCCCCCTAGCTCATTCAGCAACAGAGATAATCACGATCTTAGCTCTATTACCAAGAAATGCATGGAAAACAGTGTGCGTCTTATCATTGAGGTTGTCTTGTTAGGAAAATGAGTTAGGAGACAAAAGAAATGTGTTTCTACATTAAGTTAGTGTGTCTCTTTAGATCGGAGTTAAATAGCCCCCTAGCTCATTCAGCAACAGAGATAATCACGATCTTAGCTCTTTTAGCAAGAAATGCATGGAAAACAGTGTGCGTCTTATCATTGAGGTTGTCTTGTTAGGAAAATGAGTTAGGAGACAAATTAACGGTGTTTCTACATTAAGTTAGTGTGTCTCTTTTAGATCGGAGTTGAATTAGCCCCCTAGCTCATTCAGCAACAGAGATAATCACGATCTTAGCTCTTTTAGCAAGAAATGCATGGAAAACAGTGTGCGTCTTATCATTGAGGTTGTCTTGTTAGGAAAATGAGTTAGGAGACAAAATAACGGTGTTTCTACATTAAGTCAGTGTGTCTCTTTTAGATCGGAGTTGAATTAGCCCCCTAGCTCATTCAGCAACAGAG